>NC_089490.1:295555708-295858738 GCF_036850765.1 Saccopteryx bilineata
ATGTATTTGACAAAGACACACCGTAGTTTCCCTTCCCCTCCCTGCCTCCTGGGGAGGCTGCTGTGGGCAGACCTGAGGCCAGAGCAACAGCAGTGTGTCGCTAGGTGCTACAACACTGCAGAGGAAGAACAGTCAGCTCACTGAGGAATGAATGAAATCCTGGATCACTGATGTGATTGTGAACTATCCCAAAGCCATAGACCTCAAGGTCACTTGTTATTAACATAATTATTAATTTTTATAGCAATTGTTAACTTCCACCAGAAAAGTGTACTTCTGAGGCCAAAGCAATATGGAATTCAAATCATTCAAATGGAAGGAAAGAAGAAACCATATTGGAAGAAGCTCATGTTATATGACACATTTGAAATTGTAGTTAAGAACTACTGTTGTGTTCAATTAAAATACCTTATTAGTTATTTTTATGAAAATAAGAATCTAGAGTAAGAATCCCATAAGGAATCAACTCCTCTGAAAGTTTCTAGAGCGTATTTATTAATAAGATAAAGGGGAAAATCTTAAAGAAATAGAAATTTTATAAAACTTCTCTCCACTCAAAACATGGGCAGCCTGCCTTTATTTAGAGACTGTGCCTACATCTATTATTATGTCTAATTGTACACATATTGTTTTATTAAACAGTAAATTCTGTGAAAGGATTAGAGTTTTATCTCTAATCCTATCAAAAATCTTATCATAAACTATTTATTGAATGTTTAAAAAGAGCAACTATCACTAGCTATGAGCCAGAACATCTGGACGCTGAATTTGGTCAGCCATAGAGTAGGTGTGTGATCTTGGGCAAACCACTTAGTTCTCGAAGCTGTGTTTCCTTATCTGAAATATAGGGGGCGCTAGTTAGCAGAAGAATTACACGGCACAGGAGCCCCCACTATACAATTCCTTTTGTCTGAGAAGACAGGGCACGCACCGCTGTACGTGTTTACTTTCACCCTTGTTCTTACCACCCCATCGCTTTATTACCTCCTCCCTCCTTTATCAGCCCTAAACCCCACCCTAGGGAAAATGAGAATCCCTGGAAGTGATCCTCTTTACTGCACCTTCCAGCTTTTAACAATGAATGAAAATAGGAACAAGAAAAGTTAGTATATTCAAATAAACCTACAGTGTGTCCGTAAAATCATGGTGCACTTTTGACTGGTCACAGGAAAGCAACAAAAGACGATAGAAATGTGAAATCTGCACCAAATAAAAGGAAAACTCTCCCAGTTTCATACCTATTTAATGCAGTTCGATGTGGGCTCATGCACAGATTTTTTAGGGCTCCTTAGGTAGCTATCCCGTATAGCCTCTACAGACTCGTCACTGACTGATGACCTACCAGAACAGGGTTTCTCCACCAAACTGCTGGTTTCCTTCAACTGCTTATCCCACTGAGTAATGTTATTTCTATGTGGTGGCACTTCGTTATAAATGTGCCGACATTCACATTGCACTTTGGTCACGGATTCGAATTTAGCGAGCCACAGAACACACTGAACTTTCCTCTGTACCATCCACATCTCGACTGGCATGGCCGTGGGCTGCTCCTCTGTATACACGGTGTTACATCATCATCTGCGCACACGCACATGCTGCCACATCATCCTACAGAAACTGGGAGGGTTTTCCTTTTATTTGGTGCAGATTTCACATTTCTATCATCTTTTGTTGCTTTCCTGTGACAGGTCAAAAGTGCACCATGACTTTACGGACACACTGTATTGCATGACTAAAGTCCCTCCAAAAAGCAGGATAAACAAATAACCTTATTATAACACATGAAAACTTAATGAGAAGTAGACCACACTCTTCTCTGCCTTTAGTCTCCAAGTAAAAACGTTATTTGATTTGTAGGTGTCAAGATAAGAAACAGAACTCTGCACTTGGAGATGTTCTAATCCATGTGTTGTTAGAATATATTTTCTGAAGTGGGGGGATGGAGCCTGAAGAAAAACAGACAATAAAGTTCCGGTCCACTTTAGATATTAGTCTGCAAAGCTGAATGGCATACCCTTGAAGTGAAATCGGGGAGGAGAATATAATTTTATTTTGTTTAATAATTTGCAAACTGATGCAATGATCTTTTCTTTCTTTCTTTCTTTCTTTTTTTTTTTTTTTTTTTTTTTTTTTTTTTTTTTTTTTAGTTTCTCACTCTCTAAATTTAATCCAAGTGCTATTATTATGATTCTGTTCAAATAGAGTGACACTTGGGTGTCAGAGGTCCTAGTGATTTCAATGTAGAACACCATCCCTGAAACACAAAACCCCAAGCAATTGTAATCAGTCTGGTTAATCCTCACTTCAGCTGAGTTATTTAGTGGTTAGTGTTCCATTTTCTGGGATATATTCACCCCAGTAACCTAGTGCCAGAATTTATCAGAAGCCTAAAGCATTAAGCATTCCAGCTACAGCATCCATAGAAGAAAATGATAAACAATGAGAAGATAAATGCTATTAATAACTTTAGAAAAAGGTATTCTCTTATAAGGCATATGCTACATTATACTGTTAAAAATGGATAGTTATTTCAAAGATGATTGGTTTTTCTCAGTCTGTTGAAGTGTCATCAGCCAGTAGGCAAGCGGAATAACTCTGAAACTATTATTTGGCTACTTGGAGTTTAAACCCTCCATTAACAACTTATACAACCTTTACTGTGGTCTGAAGGCCTCGTTGCCCATTCATTAGGTTGACAAACTTGTCAAAGCCTCCAGGACTATGTCACTTATGTCAGAAACACTTACAGAAGTCGCAGCACATGTCAGAGCTCAACTTAGTCCTGTCAACTATTGCCAAAATGACAAAAAAAAAAAAAAAAAGAAAGAAAGAAAAATCTTTCTAGGGACAAAGGACTGTGGAGAGAAATGAGCCCTCCCACTCAGATCCTGTTGACTTACCCAGCTACCCTGGAGCTACTCTGAACAATTCCGTCCCTGCTTCTTGAACACTTCAGCCTTTCTGGATGCACTGTATAATGCATTCTAAGAATCTCTCATTTATTCAACAGTTTTGGCAATCAGGACAAAAGTTGATAAACCATAATTTTAATGTAGGAGCCAATAGCTCAAAACCATATTTTGACACAGGACAGTTAAAAACAAATACATGTTTATGAAAATCAGGAAACCAAATCCAAATAAATTAGGCTAAGAAAATATTCAGATGTGAATATTAAATTATTTCGAAAACCCACCGGGCAACATGGAATTCAGATAGCTAAAATGATAAAGAGGTACATTGATATTTTTCCCTCAACAACAACAAAAAAACTGTATAACTGAAGAATAGGCATATAACATATAACTGGCAATAAAATAACCTAAAATATTTTCAGTTAGACACCTATAAGTGATTCTTGTGTGTTTCTGACATAACTGACATAGTCCAGGAGTTGGAAATAGTGTCACATAGTTTTAAATGTTCTCAACTTAGAATACTTACATGAATACATCACGTGAAAGAAATGGAGGAATGAAGTGGCTCAGAGTGATAAAAAGGTTAAGGCTAGGACTACCTGGTAGCAAATATGTTCTTCTGTCCTCTCCCCTGGATTGCCACCAGCGGAGTTCTGAAATTATACTTCCCAGGACCCCTTGCCAGCTGTAGTTCTGTTAAGTTCTGCCAGTGGGAGGCGCAATCAGAAGGAGAAAAGAGGGAAGGGAGGCAGAAGAAGCATTAGTGAGAGTGTGGGTTCCATGGATCCTACTCAGAACTAAGGGTCCAGCAGTGCCTGTGGTCAGTGCAGACCATAAGGCCCTGGATAACACCACTATATCCCGTCTGCTTCTCCTCCCCATCCTTCACTCTGGTAACCAATTCCCCAAACACAACAGCTACTGTTTCTCTGATTTAAAATGGCTGATAGGATCCTAAAAATTGTCTCCCTTATTTACCATCAAATTAAAAAGAGAGAGATAAAGTCCTGTCATTCTACCTGCCGCAGGGTGGATGAGCAGAAAATCTTCTCATACCCATTGTACCAAATGATTTCAGTAAAATTCCCCAAACACTCTATTAAGTCTCTTGGGAGTAAACTTTAGGAGACTGGCCATTTTCCAAACAGGTTTATTTATATCAGTTTAATAGCCTATTTTACACAAGACATATAGAACATGTGGGGACTGTTAGTATCATTCACATAGCAAATTTAAATATACAAACAATTGCCTTTGGTGACCTATGAAAGGCCAACTGGGCATAGGACGCTCAGATGTTAGGTTTAAAGACAAGCTAAAAATCAATTTGCAGCAATGCAATATATTTGAAGACATCTGGGAAATAACGTGACTACAAGAGCTTGCTGGAGTGCTGCAATCAAAGATGACTGGATCAGTTATTCCCTAAAGCTAAAAGACAGAGCTGAAAATAAATGAAAGCTCAGGGTGTCAGCAGAAAAGCAAACGCACATGAAATTTATGTTGGGAAATAATTAGTTTTACTGGTCATACTTGTCCATTTAGCTGGATTCACATATGTTTGTTTGCTTTTCGGTTTATTTTTAGGGCCTATATTGTTTCAAAAGAGAACTAAGATGATTTGCAAAGGTGCAAAATAGGACTAAAGAATACTTAAGAATTATACAAAGGACAATGTAGAGTATGAAAATAATAATATGGAGGCTTGATAGAAGGTATATGGTAATATATTTATGAAATTGTATCAAACTTTACAGCAGCCAATAGGACACAAACATGATTCATTACAAGTTTTTTTGTTGTTGTTGTTTTTTAGGTGAGAGGAGGGGAGATAGTGATGCAGATTCCCACCTGCGCTCCAATGAGGATCCACTGGCAACCGTCTAGGGCCAATGCTCAAGTTCTGAGCTGTTTTCAGCACCTGAGGCCAACGTTTACACCAAAACGAGTTATCCTCAGCTCCCAGGGCCCACACTTGAACCAATCAAACCACTGGCCATGGGAGAAAAAGAGAGAGAAAAGGGGGAGAGAAGCAAATGGTCGCTTCTCCTGTGTGCCCTGACCAGGGATTGAACCCAGGACATCCATATACCAGACCAATGCTCCATCCACTGACCCACTGGCCAGGACCTCATTACAAGTTTTAATTTCTCCATAAAATACAAAAATGTAATATAAGTTACAACTATTCCTGATTCTGAGACAGAGGAAATATTAGTAATCATATCACTTATCAATATTTGCCTATGCTAAGCACTGTCCTAAACACCTTATATAATTAATATATTTGATTTTAGCAATAATCCCAAATAAGTGGTACTACTGCTATCTCCATTTTACAAAAAAAAAAAAAAAAAAAAAAAAGGAAATTAAATCAAAGCAAGATCAAATGCCAGGCTAACGTTTTGGGCTAGGCAATGTAGGAGTGGGAACTGGATTCCAGGAAGTCTGATTCCAAAATCCATTCTTTGAACCACCATACTTATAAAATTCCCAAAATAATGAACATAATATTTTTATAGTAAATTTGCAAGTGAGTTCTATAGGGTCATTCCCTTACATCAGTGGTAGTCAACCTGGTTTCTACTGCCCACTAGTGGGTGTTCCAGCTTTCATGGTGGGCGGTAGCAGAGCAACCAAAGTATAAATATAAAGATAGATTTAACTATAGTAAGTTGTTTTATAAAGATTTATTCTGCCAAACAGCAAAAATCTGACATAAAGTACTTGATAAGTAATTATTATTATATGCTTTAACTTACTCTAACTCTGCTTTATAAATTTTATAAAGTAAAGTTACTTCCCTACTTTATAAATCACCATTACTGTGGAACCAGTGGGCAGTTAGAAAATTTTACTACTAACAGAGATACAAAAGTAGGCGGTAGGTATAAAAAGGTCTACTACCCTTGCCTTACATCATAGCACCTATGGAATCAGGCTAAAACACAGATCCAGAGAATCTCTCTAGAAAGCAATGTGGCTCAGGTACTCAGCTCTTTGTTCCTTTGCCTTAATCTAGCTGTGATTCAAAGGTTATAAACTCCAATGCCTACAGGGACAACCTATAGGATAGGCAACCTAAATCAGTGATATGAGCCAGGCGCAAGGAAAAAAGATAGTATCATAATAAGGACAATGATCAAAGAAGGAACCATTTTTCAGTTCCAGGTATTTGTTACCAGGCAGGGAGGGATATGTGCCCAGTATTGCCAAATGTTTTATTATTTCCAAGAAAATCCAAATTTTATGCAAACTTTATATTTCCTGATAAAATGCGTGTATGTGTGTATATGAATATACACATGTACACATACAAGGCAGTGAGAGCTTGTCTCTGAGCTGGAGTTGGGCAGGTCTCTAGTTTGTTCACCCTACTTTGGCATCACTCAGGCAACGAGTCTGGGATTCTGTCCCCATCAACACTGAAGAGAACAGTGGCTGTTAGCAATGTGAACCACCCCCAAATCACCCTCATCTTAGGAACCAGCCCCCCTGCAGGAAAGAACATCAGGCCTCCCCCTTTCTTCCTTCTCACTCCCCCACATTCCATGGAGATCATGGATTAGCAGAAATCAATCCACTGCTGTTCTCCCAGGCACTCCTCCGTAAGCATTTGTTTTTCTCTGCCAAGCCTTTGAAAAATGAGTGAGAAGTTGGGAGTTTGGAATTATACTCCCTGTTAAGTACAGAGAATACCTGGAATTCAGCTATTTTAGGTGAATGCTAAATGTGGACCGGGTGAGTTAAGCCTCTCTTCATATTCTCTTGTGAAATCTGAGTTGCCTAACCAACCTCATTTTGCTCAGAGGCAAACCAAGGATTTCTTCAGAACATAATGCTAGTCCCACACAAACAGCCATGAGAGAGAGAGAGGGAGAGAGGAAGAGAATATGAATGTCTGTGCTTTTATGTCATAAGTCTGAAACAACTTTAGTCTGAAAGTCCCTCCATTCATCTTACTGTTCTCAGTCACCTTTTCCTTAAACAAACCAGGTGGCAGTTAGGCTCACAAAGCTATAATAAAATTTAAAACAATGCCTGGAGTCAGGGAGGGGAGTGTATAATTTTTACTATCTTCAGAATATTGCAACAAAGTATTGAAGGAACCAGAGAGGAGCTAATAGCTATGATATGATTAAAACAAGCTATGGTTAAAAGATACCTCTGACTATCCTTAGTGTTAGCCGTCAGCATGATCCTTTTCAATCCAAATAAATTTCCTGAGTTTTCTTCACGTGACTGCATCAGAACATGTAAGGGGGAGTTCCACAGCTCTCCGGCCACATTGCGTCTTACTGAGTGCCCAGTGGGATCAGGGAAGACGATCCGGTGAACGTGGGAGGGTGGTACAACACAGTGTGCAGAGTTCAGCACCAGGGTTCTCCGCAGAAGAGATCCCACCAAACAGTGGACCCCCAAAATTAAAACTCCTTCCATAATCAAGGTGTGGAGTTACAAGAGAAAACCACACCCCATTCCCTGACCCCAGCAGTCAGAGCACTTTACAGCAAAACCTCACTAGCTGTTTTTACATGCCACACACCTCAATAAATTCAATGAAAAAGGAAAAAACAAGTAAATAAAAATGATTATATTTTTTTTAAAGAAGAAGAAGAACCTCAATACAAGTTGATGTAGAATGGAAAGACCGCTGATTCTCTCAAAGCTCTCCTTGGTGTCATGCTTTTCTCATGGGGAAAACAAAAGTATTCATCACACACAGCTTTATTTATAATTCTGATCCTAAAAATATACACAGACCATAAGACAAGGACTATATTACAGCAAACATTAAGCAAGTTTTTAAATACTATACTTCCAAAAGATTTTCAATGCTGAGAAAGAAAGCCTTATACTACCCCAGTACATGAAAAATGAAAGAAAGACCGCTTCCACAGAAAGATCTCACAAATGCCAAACAAGACACAGAAGTATGTTAATAGCGACTGTTTCTAGGTGGTAGAATAAAGGTATGTTTTTCTTCACTTTATGTATATTTCCTGTCTAATCCAAATGTTCTATAGCAAAAATGCATTTTTTAAAATAATTGGAACCCCATATTCAAACTTCTTAAAAATTAGTTGGCCTTAAAAATATGGGTGATGAATGAATTGAGGTTCTTCCTGCCAAGAAATTCTGCTTCCCACAGTTTAAAAAGGACAGTCTTATAGAGTAACAATAGTCAAAGTCCTTAGCCTCCATCCACATCAGTCTGGTCCGGTCACACACAAAGCACTGTCTATAAAGACCCAGCCTACCAACAACACTAAAACTCCCAGTGACCACAAACTCCAGGAAGAAATAGCTTTCACTTCTCACTGGCCATGTTTTCTCCATTTACTATCAGCTAAAGACAACATTGATGCAGTTTGTCGAAGCAATTTTGTGATGACACACTGATAAAGTTAAAGTCATTAGCATTTCTACCTAAACATTATAAATGTAACACACATATTTTTGTACTGTTCACCAAATCAAGGATTATGCTTGAGGAGTAAAAGGGTTATAAGAGGACTCATAATTGTATTTATTTTGATTTGATGTTATAGAAATGAATTGTATCATTTACAGTTCTTTCTATAACATTTAAAAGGAGAAAAATACTATACTGCAAAACAATCTAAGTTGGCAATTCACAATTATTAATCATTTATTTTGGGCAAGCATGTCTATTTCAGAATGCTACTGTGGAGATAAGATATATTTAAATATTTTGCTATAGTTTTGGTACCATGCAAACAACCATTCAATGGATTCTCCCTTTACTGTCTTACATATATTTTATTTTATTTCTGCCCAATGTTTTGACTGCCTTTCAGCTGGTTCTTATCCTTCTCTTCCTTCTATCTGTCATCACTCTCCAAAAGGTCCCCGCGGAGAGAGAAACTGGTGATGATTATATAAATCATGTGATAACGTGTAGATTATGTCTTACTTCTTTTACAATAAAACAAAATCCACGGTTAAAACAGATTTCCTGTGTTTTTCTATCAACTGATTATTACTAATAAAATAATGAAATGCATTTACCTAACATTCATACCTGTAAAATTTCATTCTTACTTAATTGGGAACATAAGGCCTTTTTATTTTTCTGAATATGGTTAATGAAAATACATTTATTAATATAAGAGAAAACAAAAGTCAAAAAGCAATAGAAAACAAAACACAACTTCTAAGCACTTTAAAAATTAAAGGAATATGTCAAATAGAATTTCTAAGGGACATATTTTGATAATGTTATACTATAAAATCTAGGTGACCTTGATTTCACTGTAATCTGAAACACAATTAGATACTTTATGATCAATTGATTAAAACAATTACCCAAATCATATTTATAATATAAATGATAACAACAAATATTACAACAAAAATCTGTATTACATAAGAAGTAAAATTCAATTGAGAGCTTGCTTTCTTTAAACAATAATTAATATATCAAACTGTTTGGACATTTTTAAAAGGACAGAGAAAGAGTAACATGCCCACTTGTCTTAATGATAGCATCTCTACAGGCTGTGTCTTTTTCTATGTTCAATCTGCCCTATGCAGTCAAGAAAAAAGAAAAAGCAGATACCCAGGAAGAAATGACACAGTCATATATTAAAGGATAAATTCTTTCATGTATACTTCATAATTCTCTTAAATTATCTTCTAAAGGTAGATAAAAAAAAAGTGGGCCAAAATAAGAGTAAAGATATCCCTATAGTTTTATTCTTCTTCCCACTGACAACAATCAGAGAAACTTCCCATCCAATCGGTCAGAGAGCCATTTACCCACACAGTGGCCCCATCAGCACATAACCAGATATATGGCTAGTCAGAACACACCATACTGCTTTCTTAATAAATTTACACTTATACTTTGAGTTGAGTTTTTTCTCTTACTGTGTAAACAGAAGCCCACTTTAAATAGGATACTTTATTTTCACAAGTTAATTCCTTATAAACAGTTCCAGCTTAGTACTTTATTTCTCATTAAAGCTGAAACCTTCCCACCAATGAAATTGAAGCACCAGAAAGTTTTTTGTAACAGGTAGTTAAAGAAAAAATTGTGTCATTAACAGGCAGAGAGTAGACTATAAAATGGCCCTTATTCTTGAACAATGTGGTTCCTCCTTACTAGTAAATTCTATGACTCTGTAATTTTCAGTAAGTAGAAACAGTTAATAACTGAGAACAAAGTAACTATATTTTATTTTGCATGGAACTCCTTATGCACTAACCAGACTCAAAACTGTCTATAACTTGGCAGTCTAAAGCTGTTTCTTTTTTCTGCTCAGAGGAGTCATCCTGTTGTGTTTTTCGGTTCTCCTAAAACCACGACCATTCCTAGGATGCTGTGTTTGCTTTTGGTGGCAGGAGCACTGTATTTGGAATCACAGACCCTGACCTGCATCTTAATTAAGCCATCAAGTAGCTGGGAGGTTTCATTCAATTTGCTCAACACCTCTGACCTATAATTCTCATCTCTAAGAAAAAAGGATTTCTCAACAGAAACTTTGCAAGCCAGAAGGGATTAGCAAGAAATATTCAAAGTGATGAAAAGCATGAACCTACAGTCCAAGATAACTCTACCTAGCAAAGCTATCATTTAGAATTCATGGACAGAGATTCCCAACCAAAAAAAAAAAGCTAAAGGAGTTTATCACCACAAAATCAGTATTATACGAAATGTTAAAGGGTCTTCTTTAAAATGAAGAAAAAAGAAAAAAATATATGAACAATAAAATAAACAAGCAGAACAGAAATGGACTCAGAGGTACAGAGGACATTTTGATGGTTGCCAGATGGGAGGGGGTTAGAGGGATGGGTGAATAGAGGTGAAAGGATTAAGAAGTACAAATAGGTTGTTATAGAATTTACAGGGATGTAAAGCACAGCATAGGGAACATCGTCAGTAATAGTCTAACGACTATGTGCGGTGTCAGGTGGGTGGGAGATTTTTCAAAATGAATAGTTACTAAGATATGTAATGTCTAATTACTGTGATGTACACCTGAAATTAATATAATAATGTATGTAACTGTAATGGAAAATAAAAATGATTTTAAAAAGGAGGAGGAGAAGGAGGATACCTCCTGCACAGGACTGTTGAATAATTAAATAAAGGCCTGTATGGTGTGGGAAAATTTAAAGTTACTTGTTGGTATCTAATATTAGTTTTGGTAGTAACTAGAAGAAAAGTATAATAGCAAAAATTTGTAAGCATCTGAAACGTAGTTCCCAATAGCCTGATATAGAAAGCAGTAATAATTTATACATAAATAAGCTCTATATCTTATATGGGACTATTCAGAAGTGGCTCTACTATCAGTGTTTTCTCTAAATAACTTTAAGCAAAGACCTTTAGATATTTCAAAGGACTTAGATAATTGATTCATAGAATGCTTGAAAAAAATTCTTATATTACTTTGAGAGTATGCAATCTAAGACATATTGTAGTGAAAATGTCATGATTATCTACCCAATTCCTTTAGCTCAGAGATTTAGGGGAGCAACTAAATTAAACATTTTCTGAGAAACCATACTGTATCTGCTATATTTGAGAGTTGCATTCATAAGACCAAAATGTGCTCGTCCATGTTGCAAAGGAAGAATTTGGCCTTTATGAACTTTCTTTCCATAAATAGGAGGGAAGAGAAATAAACTGTAGTATTTTCAGGCAATCCAGATATGTTATTTACATGAGCAGGCCAAGAAACTCTGTTTGAATGAACTTAGCTGAGAAATAGACTTGAACAGAAATGAAAAGCCTTTGATGTGCTTCTTGGAAAGTCCATTAAGAGCACTTCTGCATAAAAAAGCCCAGTGTCCAAAGCATTCCTCAAGACCAGGGTGCTGGTGGCCACATGCAACGTGGAGAAGCAAGCACAGGCTTTCCTGATAATCCCCCAGCTTCACTTTCTGGGGATTTTGCCCACTTTTTAGGCAATACTTTCTCACCCCTAGCTAGCTACGCTACTGACTTGCTGTCTTGTTCCCTGTCCAATCAGTGAGGATGTTATTTCTTCTAAATTGATTTCTAAAGAGGAACAGTCACTTAATATGTTACCCCTCAAAAACATATATATTTAAATAATGGAAGCAGTGCCTATCCCAGAATAAGACATTTTAATCAGTGAAACACTGGTGTCTGGGACAGAAGTTGAGCAAACACACATGTAGTCACTCTCCTTCTCTTAAGACTTGAGCTGGGTGTGAAGATGGAGAGAAGGTTGAGGGGAGGGCCTACTCCCATTGGCAGTGTGTCTTAGAAACATCCAAGTAGGAAATGGAACATCAGACAGTGCTTCTTTGTTTGTTTGATTGATGTTATCAAATTGGAAACAAATCAGATCAGAATTATATCTAAATATTTCTTCTTTTCCCATAATAAATTATCAGATGGAAATACTTTGTTCCTTATCAAAATACATGTTTATTGGATCTAGATAATAGAGACATTGCTATTTATTACATGCAAATATTTCTTGGCTTGGAATTCTAGCCAGAAAATGACTGAGTAATAATGAATACATTTTAACTGGAATACGTATGTAGGCAACCTGTACTGGCATGCTGTATGGCAAAATACCTTCCTTTTAAAGTTGAATGAGATATTAGAAAAGTGAACGTTTTTAAGGAAAAAAATGTTTCTTTTTCTCCCCATCCTCTGCGTTACAATTATGTTTAGGAATTGAATTTCTTCCCAAACGTCATTGAGACATGCTATCAAATGGTGTTATAAGAAAAGCCTCCTCTCAGCAGGCAAAAAAATAAAAATTAAATTAAAATAAACCCATTATACCATACAATAATCTAAAATCTTTCATTTTCTACTGAATTTTATGCAGAAGCTACCTTTCCTCTATCCTTTTTGCCTTAATTTGCTTTTTTTGGTTGTTGTTTAATTTGATTTAATCATTAATATAGGATTGAATGAATGTAGCTAAGAAATATATAGAAGTGTATGTTTTATATTCACTAAAAAAATAAAAGTCTAATATAAACTGTTAATCCTTTTCTTCTCAAAGAGGGTGAATTTCTGAGGAAGACAGCCTGCTAAGTTGTAGATAGTTATCATAGCAAAAGGAACATCAGTTGCAAACGCCATGTTAAACAAATGAAATACAGTAAATTAAATGAAACTACTTTCTGGAACACTTTATGCCTCTATCTGTTAATTTTGAAAAAGGCACCATAGTGAGGCTCATTTCAGCACAAAGTCATGTTGTGCAGATGTACTGTATTTATTTTTCTTTATGAAAAACACAACTTTCCCGCCTGCTCCAGTTCTGCAGTAGGAATAGCATGCCACGCTCTTCTATATGGAGCTTCCCAATCTGCTAGATCTGTCCTCACCTTTCCTCTCCCACCTGCTGCTCAGAAGTTCAGACTAGCTCTGAACCCTGGGAAGGAAAGTCAGGGAAGGAGGTGTCCTGTCTCTGTCCTTCTTTACAGTTTTGACCCCATCTCCTCCAACACCTTCTAAGGTATTGTTCTAATTATGCCCGTCTTCTGTATCTTCACCACCCTCAGGGGCTCCTTCCCCTCGGCCCTTCTTTATATATAAACAAAATGATAAATCTCTTTTCTATCTGAAGGACAGAAAGGGAACCTCTCATCTCTTCCTCCTCTGGTAGAGACCTGTGCTTCTCCCTGTCACACTGACTTCCTCAGTGTCACCTCCCTTCAGCAGGCACTCGCTACGCACCACCACCCCCACGCACAGTCAATTCCCTCCTCGTCCTTTGTCCCAAGATTTCTGCCCTGGGTCCCCGCTAACAGTGCACAGAACAAGCTTCTAAAGGCCAAATTCGAGGCTCCTTTCATCCTCAAATAACTTGACCTTTCACAGTCTGAGGTGTTGCCTGCCAAGTCACACTTTCCTTTTTAAAACTCTCTTTTCTGTCTTTTTTTTTTTTTTTTTTTTTTTTTTTTGGTTTTCCTTCTAAGCTTCTGAATACTTCTAAGTACACCACCAGAGCCCTCTCCATGCCCACCCCCACAAACACCGTGGTTCTTTAGGGTTCTGATCTGGGTCCTCTCCTTTTTTCCAGAGATTTTCTTCCTAACTCTGCCCATTTCACTCCTGTCACATTCACTGATCTCTCTTCCCACACACACCTCAGACAGTCTCCTGCTTCCCAAGATTCGTCCATGGGCCTCTTTGTTTCCTCATCTCTAAAATGGCATCAGTAAGGACAACTACTCATTAAATTGTGAGATGACCAAATCAGCTGGTGCATGTGAAGCACGTAGCATGGGACATGTTACAATATCAACAATCATTGGCTATTGTTTTTATAGCCCCTTGAAATACACTTCCCTCTAAGTAATCCCTGGTATAATTAATGACTATTCCAGCAATTCTCAAATCTCTCTGCCAGATTTTGCAACCCTTCTACTTACTGTCATGCTAAGAACTGTGCTCTCTTCAACTATGCAGAAAACCTTAATAATGGTGATAGAAGGTAGAATAGACTTCAGATGGTGAGCACCTATGTCATATTATAAAGTTGTACATCTGAATGTATATAGTGCTATCAACCAATGTTACCCTAATAAATTTCATTTTTAAAAAACACACTGGCCTTACCAGGCAGTGGTGCAGTAGATAGAGTGTTGGCCTGGGATGCTGAGGACCCAGGTTCAAAACCCTGAGATTGCCAGCTTGAGAACGGGATCATTCTGGCTTGAGCACTGGCTCACAAGCTTGAGTGTGGGGTTGCTGGCTTGAGTATGGGATCATAGACATGACCTCGTCGTGGTCACTGGCTTGAGCCCAAAGGTTACTGGCTTGAAGCCCAAGGTCACTAGCTTGAGCCAAAGTCACTGGCTTGGCTAGAGCTCCCCTCATCAAGGTACATATGAGAAAATAATCAATGAACAACTAAGGTGCAGCAACTACGAATTGATGCTTCTCATCTCTCTCCCTTCCTATCTGTCTGTCCCTATCTGTCTTTCTCTCTCTTGCCAAAAAAAAAAAAAAGCTGTATGTAAAGCACTGTTTTAAGAATATACTATACTCATTTACCAACTATACTGAATTATGAATTAATGAAAGGAAGGAAGGAAGGGAAGGGAAGGGAAGGGAAGGGAAGGAAAGGAAAGGAAAGGAAAGGAAAGGAAAGGAAAGGAAAGGAAAGGAAAGGAAAGGAAAGGAAAGGAAAGGAAAGGAAAGGAAAGGAAAGGGAAGACAAGACTATACCAAGAGGGACAAACTAAAAAAAAGTCTTTAAGATGAAGTGGCTCACAGTTCACTGGGAAACCTGGACAAGTAAACATAGCTATGAAACTGTGGTAACATGGCAAATGGATCTATATGTACAGAAAAATCAGGACAGCCCATTCTTTACTTCAAAATAAAAATCTGGCAATCATCCTCTCCTTTTTGCTCTTGTGAGTATAAGACAGAAGAACCTCAATGAGTGAGGCAGAAAAGAAATCAAGTCCTAAAATACCACTCTTTAAAAAACTCTTGAAAGCCATTCACTCCTCTCAATTGACTTTTACAGCTTATATCCATCATCCCTCTTCTACACTAATTGTCCATTGTGTCAACTTTCTAACATACAAATCTGATCCATTTTCTCTTAAAGTCATTCAGTGGATTCCCACCATCCAAATTAAAAAAAAAAAATCAAGACTGGATGTCAGAGAAAAACTAATTTTATGTCTCCAGTTTCATCTGACCTAATCTGTCTATGTCCCTGACAAAAGGAATTGCAGTCCTGGAAACACTAACAGTTCATCATTTCTCAGCGCCATTGAGTATTTTTCCTCGCCTATTGATTCTTTCTCTTCTCAGGAGGACCAAGGGTGGCCTGACCTTTATGGCAACCAAATTCATTACTGGCATGGGTTAGGTGTTTAGGAAATCAAAGGTCAGAGTCCACATAGCAACATCAAGTCTGACACCAAAGCCAGGGCCAGGTGGTGAGGATCTTGTATCCTGGCAATGATAAGGTTCAGAAGTGGTGATGGTTTCTAGGATAACTGGCAAGAGTACTCGTGCGTGTTTATAGCTCATCTTCTTAAAGCTAGCTAGAATCTGACACATGGATGACATAGGTGATCTTATAAAAATATCAGGAAAGCATTCAATGACATACATCCAATTTCTGTCTAGGGAAATTTTGCTAACCTTTCTTACATCTTCCCATCCCTCCCTTAGCTGTGAATAGTGCCCTAAAATCTCCCGATCCTTTTAGGCAGAGTTTATTCTCTCCTAGGCATGTTATTTTCCATAGATAAATAGTTCTTTTAGTTCTTATCAAATTGTATGATTGTTCATTAGTTTCATCTGTCTTCTCAATTTGACTATGAACCTCAAAAAAAAGAAAAGAAAAAGAAACTCCATACTGTTCATGATAGACATTCCGCAAATTTTTGTGGAAGGGATATGTGAATAAGTACATAAACAAATACCATCTTCCTCCCTGTGAAAAGAGTTAGTGTTGGGTTAATGAGGGTTAAAAAGTAGATGGTTGGGCCCTGGCCGGTTGGCTCAGCGGTAGAGTGTCGGCCTAGCGTGCTGAGGACCTGGGTTCGATTCCCGGCCAGGGCACATAGGAGAAGTGCCCATTTGCTTCTCCACCCCTCCGCCGCGCCTTCCTCTCTGTCTCTCTCTTCCCCTCCCGCAGCCAAGGCTCCATTGGAGCAAAGATGGCCCGGGCGCTGGGGATGGCTCTGTGGCCTCTGCCCCAGGTGCTAGAGTGGCTCTGGTCGCAACATGGCGACGCCCAGGATGGGCAGAGCATCGCCCCCTGGTGGGCAGAGCGTTGCCCCTGGTGGGCGTGCCGGGTGGATCCCGGTCGGGCGCATGCGGGAGTCTGACTGTCTCTCCCTGTTTCCAGCTTCAGAAAAATGCAAAAAAAAAAAAAAAGTAGATGGTTGGTATAAATCTTTTCCAATGAAAATTTCTTCTGCAGTTGAAAGAACTGAGATGTAAGTACATGCCTAATTTGGCGACTGAATGTCTGACATAAGTCTATCTTCATGATTTGTCATATAGGCTATATCTTAAGAGTGCCAGAATGTATTCCTTCTCAGGATATCATAAAAATAAACAAGACTTCTGAAGTGATCCATTCCCTTGGTAAAAAACTGTAAAGCTTTCATGGTGATTACATCGTAAGGTAAGTAAATGTTGACGTACACCTGAAACTAAGACTGTACGTCAACTATATTTTAATAAAAATATAAAAGTATAGGCCCTGGCCGGTTGGCTCACTGGTAGAGCATCGGCCTGGCGTGCAGGAGTCCTGGGTTCGATTCCTGGCCAGGACACACAGGAGAAGCGCCCATCTGCTTCTCCACCCCTCCCCCTCTCCTTCCTCTCTGTCTCTCTCTTCCCCTCCCGCAGCCAAGGCTCCACTGGAGCAAAGTTTGCCCGGGCACTGAGGATGGCTCCGTGGCCTCTGCCTCAGGCGCTAGAATGGCTCTGTTGCGGCAGAGCGATACCCCAAGATGGGCAGAGCATTGCCCCCTGGTGGGCATGCTGGGTGGTCTGACTGCCTCCCCGTTTCCAACTTCAGAAAAAAAAAAAAGAAAAAAAAAAAATATATATATACACACACACACACATATATATATATAAGTATAAAGCTTTCTATTTCATAATTATAAATAAAAATGTAAAGGAAATATATGTTGAAGTGGAAAGTAAATGTCTAAAGTTAACTAACTCTTATGTGAGTTTGTTGTTGTATATCATTTTTTATTCCCTTATCACAAATTTGTGAGCCTCCCAAGTATCGTAGTTCTTGGTTGCAAAACTGCAGTAATTTCTCAGCCTTTCCCACATGCTTTGGGTATTCGTTTACTGATCTTGATTGCATTGTGCAAAAGAACTGTGCTAAATTAGGCTCAACTCTTCTGTAGAACTTCAGTAGGGAATTGTAATGTATCTGCATAATACACATGTTGGGACTAAATTGGGCTATCCTTCAATATCTTTTTTTTTTTTTAAGTTTAAGAAACAAGAACAAACTGTTAGGGAAATGTCCTCTCAATTCCCTCAACAAAGCAATTAGGAGATTTCCACTCTATGGCTTTATGCTCATCAACATTCACGCCGTTACCGATCACCTCATTTGTTTCAATGTTTATTTTGGATTTGCCTTGCTGGAATATTTGCCTTCTTCTTTCTCTTCCTGTTTCTTCTGGAGCTTTGGTTGTTCCTTTTGGTTTTAGCAGAATATTCGAGGAAGATAATGACAAAAAACTTATTTATAATCAAATTTATGGATTTTTTTTCTAAGAAGAAATATATACATGAGGCTATTTTTCACTGAATAGAAAAGTTTTGTGGAAAGATACACCTATTAAAATCAGTATCTCCTCCAATCTCCCAGTTTTATTTCAAAAGGGAGGAAACTTTTGTCAATACCTGCTCTTCCTGTTTGTTTCCCAATGAAAAATCCTCTCTCTGAGTCTATAATCTCAGTGATTAGTCAGTATATGTGTGTTTTAGAGGGGTTTTTTTCCTACTTAAGTGATATATTTGCACAGAACTATCTACATCATCTTTTTTGATTTCCCTTGTGATCAAATTAGACACATTACTGAATCTCATACATATTGAGTTTGGGGACAAAAGGCAAGAATGTGGTTGTCTTTGCTTGAACAAATTTGGCTGGTCCATACATGTATGTTATTGATGCCCTTAGTCTCATCACTATAATATTCAAAACAGATAGATTCACATACTATTATGAGCTTCTAGAATAGTTTTACTCCATTTTGACATTTTATCTTCTTCATTTTGGTATTTATACACATTGCCTAACACATAATAGATACACAGTCATTTCGGTTGAAAGGACAAAGCCAGGAAGAAAGGAAGAATGGAAGGAAAGAAGAAGGAAGGAAGGAAGGAAGGAAGGAAGGAAGGAAGGAAGGAAGGAAGGAAGGAAGGAGGGAGGGAGGGAGGGAGGAAGGAAGGAAGGAGGGAGGGAGGGAGGGAGGAAGGGAAGAAGAGGAGGAGGAGGAGGAGGAGAGAGAGGGAAGAAGAAAAGAGAGAAAGAAGGAATTTAGGTGAGGTAAAGGGAGGGAGGAGGGAAGAATCTCTGGTTTTCTTTCCAGATGATTTCCTTACTATTTCTGGAGGCCATCAGAGAATTCCCCACAAATAACTCTGTATTAATAATGCTGCAGATTTCTTCCAGACTTTTGCACATCAAGATGAAGATGCATCAGGAAGCTTTACCATCATCATCACCATTACCATCCCTGATGGGACCTTATGGCCTCCTGAACATCTTATTCATAATTAAGAATTTATACTGTGTCTAAAAAAAACAATTGCTGAAGCCTGTGGTGATAAAGCAAGAAGGATTTTTATCAGGTCCCCTCATATCATGATTTTTTAACAATGGCACTATTGACATGTTGGCCAAGGTGATTCTTTACTGATGAAGGAGTCTGTCTTGTGCATTGTCAGATATTTAGCAGCATCCTTGGTCTCTACCTGCTAGATGCCAATAGCAACCCCCTACCCCAGTGTATGGGCAGTAGTCATGGCCATCACATGTCAGGTGGTTACCTGACTCATGCAGGTTTCCATTAGATTTGAATAGATGGTAATGAAACAGCAGAGCCAAAAACTAGTGAGCCATCTTTTATTCTAGCCTCACACCGGCGGGCGAGTAAATACACACAGCGGGAAAGCACTTCTTTCCATTCAGGGCTCCCAAAGCCACTGACTTTCTCCTGGTTTTCCTAGAATCAAAGACCTCATCAGCCTTATTCACCTCTGTTCCCCATCTCCTTTTCTCTACACAAACTCTGTACAAATTGGCTTCTCCTTCAGCATTCTGCCATCTTGGCTGCCTCCTCTCTGCAACAACATGATCTGTTCAAAAATGGCCTCCTAGCTCCTCCTTCTTTTAAAACTTTTCAGCACAACAATCCATCTTCCAGCACACATTAGCATAACCAAACCCCTTCCCAAGCAGAAAGGTAATTATCAGTGTCACGTGGAAACATTATTGTGTGAGCAGTGGCCATTTTTAACAAAGTGAGCATAAAAATCACATTTTACAAACTTATTTGCCCAATACTCAGTCATAATCAAAAATGTCTCCAACCATTGCCAGATGTCACCCAGGAGATAAGTGAGAATTGCCTCCTGTTGAAAACTACTGCCTAGCCCTGGCCAGTTGGCTCAGTGATAGAATGTTTGCCTGGCATGTGGATGTCCTGGATTCAATTCCTGATCAAGGTACACAGGAAAAGTGACCATCTGCTTCTCCACCCTACCCCTCCCCTTCTCTCTCTTCCCCTCCTGTAGTCATGGCTCAATTGGTTAGAGCACATTGGACCCAGGTGCTGAGGATGGCTTTATGGAGTCTCCACCTCAGGCACTAAAAATAGCTTGGTTGCAAGAATGGCCCTAGATGGGCAGAGCATCGGCCTCAGAGGGAGTTGCTGGGTGGTTCCCGGTCAGGGTGCATGCAGGAGTCTGTCTTTCTATCCCCTCTTCTCACTTGGCAAAGAAGAAAAAGAAAAAGAAAGAAAGAAAACCACTGCCCTACATATACACTTATCTTGTACAATAGCCATAATATGCCACAGATTTTCCAGTGGGGTAGAAAACCACTTTTCAAATTTCCACATGAGAATCAAGTACAGGTCACATTGAGCTCACTGAAAGATTAACCTCAAGGCAGATTCTGTGATGGAACCCAATTCTACCCCTCCCTAACTTCCTAAATTCCTCCACATACACTGGGTTTCTCTCCCTATTTCTATTCATTTATCACCCACACGGTGACCTCTAATCAACCCATGGATATATGGTTTGAATTTAATTGTTAAAGTGTCAAAAAACAGAAAAAGTAAATTAGACAGGTGTGTATTACTTCCCTGACCATGGAGTTATATTTTAGGCCCTATTGTTGGTCATTCTGCCTGACAGGGGTTGTAGTACAACTGCTTATAAATAGTATGACTGCATGATTCCATACATAGGTGGGACATAAAAACGAGACTAAGAGACATGGACAAGAGTGTGTTGGTTATGGGGGGGGGGGAGGAAATGGAGGGAGGGGAAGGAGGGGAGGGGCACAAAGAAAACCAGATAGAAGGTGACAGAGGACAATTAGACTTTGGGTGATGGGTATGCAACATAATTGAATGACAAGATAACCTGGAGATGTTTTCTTTGAATATATGTACCCTGATTTATAAATATCACCCTATTAAAATTAATAAAAATTTATTTTAAAAAATAGTATGACTGCTTATAAAGGATCATGATAAAATTCTCATGAGGCAGAACAGGAGCATGTGCTGAGATTAAGAGTTTGCACTCTCATTTGGACCTTCTGGGTTAGAATCTTAGCTCTGTAATTACTGGATTTCTGAAACTCTAATAATGGCTCTCTGCCTCAGTTCTGGCCATCTGTGAAATGAACATAATAATCGTACCTGTTACATGGAACTGATAAAAAGAATCTGTGTGGGAGCCCTGGCCGGTTGGCTCAATGATAGAGCGTTGGCCGGCATGTGGAAGTCCCATGTTTGACTCCCAGTCAGGGCACACAGGAGAAGTATTCATGTGCTTCTCCGCCTTTCCCTCATCTATTTTCTCTCTATTTCCCCCCTTAACCCCTGCAGCCAAGACTCCATTGGAGCAAAATTGGCCCAGGCACTGAAAATGGCTCCATGGCCTCTGCCTCAGGTGCTAAAATGGCTCCAGTTGTAATGGAGCAAGGGCCCCAGATGGGGAGAGCATTGCCCCCAAGTGGGCTTGCTGGGTGGATCCCGGTTGGGTGCATGTGGGAGTCTGTCTTTCTGCCTCCTTGCTTCTCACTCCAGAAAACTACAAAAAAAAAAAAAAAGTCTGTCTGGGGAATAATTTAAAAAAATGTTTAATATGTGTTATTTTTCTTATAACTATGATAATAGTATACATTACAACAGTACTGCCTACACATAATACAACATACACACACAAAACCAAAAACTACCATTTTACTATACTTAACTTTTGTTGTAGTCATTAAGTTTGTTATTAACTAGACTATCATATTACACATTGCTTGATTTTGGTACACTAGTGAATGCTCACACTAGTATCCATGACATGCTTTAATTTCCATGCCAGGGAGTGACGTCACGGAAATGGCGCCGTGAGCAGCGCGTCCAACAGAACTCCCCTAAATCACAACAAATTTATCAACTAGAAACAGAAAAATTTATCCTCGGAGCATTCCGGAGTTCCACACAAACTGAAAGCGAAAGGACTGTTATCACTTGAATCTGAGAGACGAGGGTGTGGAGGAAGCTACCGCAGCGACATTCATTCAAGCCGCGAGGGAGTGCGCCTGTGGTGAGTCAGCCCACACTCGGGAGCCGCGAGCAGCCGCGGGCACGCGCCCGGTCCGGTTGCAGAGCAAGCACCGCCCACACTCGGGAGCCGCGAGCAGCCGCGGGCCCTTGCCCGGTCCGGTTGCAGAGCAAGCACCGCCCACACTCGGGAGCCGCGAGCAGCCGCGGGCGAGCACCCGGTACGGTTGCAGAGGGAGCACCGCCCACACTCGGGAGCAGTGAGCAACCGCCGGTGCGCGCCCGGTCCGGTTGCAGAGCGAGCACCTCTAACGTTCCCAGCGGCCTGCGCACTGCGAGTGAGAGTCGCCAGCCACCAGTGCCCGGAGCACCCCATTCACGCGCGTGCCCTGGGCATTACACACGCCCAGAGCGCCTTACTGGCCCGCACACCCAGAGTGCCCCATTATCCTGCGCCTGGTGCGATCCAGCCGCCAGCGGCAGGGCGAGCGGTAGAGGCACCAGGGTGGTCTTCTACTTGGGAGATTCTCTCCGTGGGCAGGACACCTCACCCAGCCATTCAAGCTAACAATCAAGCGTTGGGGGAGGGGCGTGCACAGGCAGCCTAAAATACCTTCGGGAGCACAGCTGCGACCCAATCACTGAAATTAGCTTGACCCATAAAATCTGTGCACCCTCGGTTCTAATTGATAAGATCTCTCTCAGTTCAGCGACCCAAGACAAGAGGCGTGATATTTTTTAGTGCCTCTCGCTAAAGGGGCGGGGGCAACTTCTGATTGATAGAGCCTCTATATTCAGGGATAAACGCTAACAAGAGGGACTTGACAGATAATAAGATCTATACTACACTAGTCGCAAGCAGAGACTAGTGCCTCTTCTTCCCAGCCAAAACAGGCTACAAAGTGTGGAAAGTCTGGGTTGAGAGGTCCAACTGAATGCTAGGCGCTGAACAGTCACCTTGACAACAATTGACTCCCACCCCTGCCTGATTACACTGGAGGCCCTGACTGCCAGAGCCTTTCCCAAAGCCTTGCACTGAGTGGGGATAGAGTGGGGATTTCCCAGCTCTTTGAGCCTCTTACTCCCCAGGCAGAAGCAGTTGCAGCCTTATAGCTGGATCACCAGGCTGCTAATTCAGGAAGGGGGGACTAGGAGAGAGAATCCAGGAAAGCAAACTCTCTCATCGTTGGACCCTGCAAACGCCAACAAGCCTTTACTTCCAGCAAGACTAAAGCCAATTATATGACATTGCCATAGAATCCCATCAACTGCAAATCCCTACCTAAGTGTGACACAGGGGCAGAGCCTGGGGTACAGAGTCACCGACCAGGAAGAGGGAGAGAAAAGAAAAAGGAAGAAGTTAACCTCTCAAAATCAAGAAAAATCCACAGACTTTACAACTTGTTCCACTAATTTTTTTGTTGTTGTTGTTTGTTTCTTCTATCTTATTGCCTTTATTTCCTCCACCTCGGTCCTTCTATTCTCTGCCCATCTTATGCTTCCCTTTTCTTGAACTACACTATCCATAACTGTTACATTTTATTTCTCTTCTTCATCCTCACCCTCCTTTAAGGTTATACTCCAAAACACTTAACTCTCACTCTTTCCTCTTTTGTTTTATTTTTGATTTGCTTTATTTTGTTTTTTTCTCTTCCTTTTTTATTACTTCCTTTGTTTTTCTCTTTTTCTTATTTTTTCCTTTCTATTCGTTTTTTCTTTTCTCGTTTTACTTTCCTCCCATTTAATCCTCAATCACGAACAAATTAGTTAATTTGGGACTCAAGGTTTTTTTTGGCTTTATTTTTCTTTTTTGTTTTTGTTTTTGTTTTTTTCTTGTTTGTTTATTTTTGTGGCATTTTGGGTCCTCCCAACCCAAGGTCTCCATTGTATTTAGTCTTCGCTCCACTTAATACAACAGATTTTTACTTATTATTTTTATTTTTTTTCTTCTTTATTATTCTTTTTTTGGTCCTTTTTTCTGGTTCCCTCTTATCCCTCTCAGTATATCTCTTAGTTGACCATCACTTACAAGCAAATCATCTTATGCTTGTCTAAAATTTTCTTCCTTTTTTTTTTTTTTTTTGCATTTAGTAGGTCCCTACTCCCTTTTTTTGCCCCTTGAACTCTTCACCCCAAATCAGGCCCTCCATTATAGGCACGATATTTCCCTGAGGAGGGGAGAGGAGGGAAAGAGAAGAAAGAAAAAAAGGGGGAAATAATAAATTATTACTTTTTTTTGTGGGGTGTTTTACCTTTTTTTTTTTTTTTTACTTTTTACTCTTTATTAATTCTAATTAGTGCTACCAAAGAGAACACCCTCAGATGCCAATAAGAAAGAGGAAATCGAATATTATGGATACAAAAGAAAGAGAGGTAACACAAATAGATGTGGAAAAATCTATGGAGAAAAGACTTAACATATTGGAAGCCTTGGAGCTAAATGACAGAGAATTTAAAATAGAAATCTTAAAAATACTCAGAGATATACAAGAAAACACAGAAAGGCAATATAGGGAGATCAGAAAACAACTCAATGAACACAAAGAATATATTACCAAGGAAATTGAAACTATTAAAACAAATCAAACAGAAATGAAAAACTCAATTCACAAGCTGAAAAACGAGGTAACAAGCTTAGCTAACAGAACAGCCCAGATTGAGGATAGGATTAGTGAAATAGAAGACAAACAACTTGAGGCACAACAGAGAGAAGAAGAAAGAGACTCAAAAATAATAAAAAACGAGAAAGCCCTACAGGAATTGTCTGACTCCATCAGAAAGAATAACATAAGAATAATAGGTATATCAGAGGGAGAAGAGAAAGAAAATGGAATGGAGAATATACTCAAACAAATAATAGACGAGAACTTCCCAAGCCTGTGGAAAGAACTAAAGCCTCAAATTCAAGAAGCAAACAGAACACCGAGTTTTCTTAACCCCAACAAACCCACTCCAAGGCACATCATAATAAAGATGACACAAACCAATGACAAAGAAAAAATTCTCAAGGCAGCCAGGGAAAAGAAGAGTACAACATATAAAGGAAGGCCTATTAGATTATCATCAGACTTCTCAGCAGAAACTCTACAAGCTAGAAGAGAGTGGACCCCAATATTTAAAGCCCTGAAAGAGAGGAACTTTCAGCCAAGAATACTATACCCATCAAAGCTATCCTTCAAGTATGAAGGAGATATAAAAACATTCACAAATACAGAAAAGATGAGAGAATTTATCAACAGAAAGCCCCCACTCCAGGAAATACTAAAGGGGGTTTTCCAACCAGATTCAAAGAACAAAAGAAAACAACACCACAAGTAACAGCTCCACCAAGAACACAATAAAACCAAACTTAAACTGTGAAAACAAAGGAAAAAAAGGGGGGAGAGGATGGAGATTAACAGTAGCAAAGGACGATGAAGTGCAGAAATACTTATAAGATAGGGTACTACAATGAATATGGTAGGTACCCTTTTCATTACTTAATGGTAACCACCCTTGAAAAAACCACCACAAAAACACTTGACTTAAAAAAGGTAGCAACAGAGGAAAGAAGTATGGAACACAAACAAACAAAAACAAATGATAGAAAAACAAAAGAGAAGAATCAAACTAGATACAAAACTAACAGAAAGCAATTTATAAAATGGCAGTAGGGAACCCACAAGTGTCAATAATTACACTAAATGTAAATGGATTAAACTTACCAATAAAAAGACACAGAGTAGCAGAATGGATTAAAAAAGAAAATCCAACTATATGCTGCCTACAAGAAACACATCTAAGCAACAAGGATAAAAACAAATTCAAAGTGAAAGGCTGGAAAACAATACTCCAAGCAAACAACACCCAAAAAAAAGCAGGTGTAGCAATACTCATATCTAATAATGCTGACTACAAGACAAAAAAGTACTCAGAGACAAAAATGGTCATTTCATAATGATTAAGGGGAAGTTGAATCAAGAAGACATAACAATCCTTAATATATATGCACCAAACCAAGGAGCACCAAAACATATAAGACAGCTACTTATTGACCTTAAAACAAAAACTAACAAAAATACAATCATACTTGGAGACCTCAATACACCGCTGACGGCTCTAGATCGGTCATCCAAACAGAGAATCAATAAAGATATAGTGGCCTTAAACGAAATACTAGAACACCTGGATATGATAGACATCTTCAGGACACTTCATCCCAAAGCGACAGATTATACATTTTTCTCTAGTGTACATGGAACATTCTCAAGAATTGACCATATGTTGGGCCACAAAGACAATATCAGCAAATTTAGAAAAATTGAAATTGTACCAAGCATATTTTCTGATCATAAAGCCTTGAAACTAGAATTCAACTGCAAAAAAGAGGGGGAAAAACCCACAAAAATGTGGAAACTAAACAACATACTTCTAAAAAATGAATGGGTCAAAGAAGAAATAAGTGCAGAAATCAAAAGATATATACAGACAAATGAAAATGAAAATACGACATATCAGAATCTCTGGGATGCAGCAAAAGCAGTAATAAGAGGAAAGTTCATATCCCTTCAGGCCTATATGAACAAACAAGAGAGAGCCGAAGTAAACCACTTAACTTCACACCTTAAGGAACTAGAAAAAGAAGAACAAAGACAACCCAAAACCAGCCGAAGAAAGGAGATAATAAAAATCAGAGCAGAAATAAATGAAATAGAGAACAGAAAAACTATAGAAAAAATCAATAAAACAAGGAGCTGGTTCTTTGAAAAGATCAACAAAATTGACAAACCCTTGGCAAGACTCACCAAGGAAAAAAGGCACAGGACTCAAATAAATAAAATCCAAAATGAAAGAGGAGAGATCACCACAGACATCATAGACATACAAAGAATTATTGTAGAATACTATGAAAAATTATATGCCACCAAATACAACAATCTAGAAGAAATGGATAAATTCCTAGAACAATACAACCTTCCTAGACTGAGTCATGAAGAAGCAGAAAGCCTAAACAGACCAATCAGCAGGGAGGAAATAGAAAAAACTATTAAAAACCTCCCCCAAAATAAAAGTCCAGGCCCAGACGGTTATACTTGTGAATTCTATCAAACATTCAAAGAAGACTTGGTTCCTATTCTACTTAAAGTCTTCCAAAAAATTGAAGAAGAAGCAATACTTCCAAACACATTTTATGAGGCCAACATAACCCTCATACCAAAACCTGGCAAGGATGGCACAAAGAAAGAAAACTACAGACCAATATCTCTAATGAATACAGATGCTAAAATACTAAACAAAATACTGGCAAACCAAATACAACAACATATTAAAAAAATAATACATCATGATCAAGTGGGATTCATCCCAGAATCTCAAGGATGGTTCAACATACGCAAAACGGTTAACGTAATACACCATATCAGCAAAACAAAGAACAAAAACCACATGATCTTATCAATAGATGCAGAAAAGGCTTTTGATAAAATACAACACAATTTTATGTTTAAGACTCTCAACAAAATGGGTATAGAAGGAAAATATCTCAACATGATAAAGGCCATATATGATAAACCATCAACCAACATCATATTAAACGGCATAAAACTGAGGACTTTCTACCTTAAATCAGGAACAAGACAGGGTTGTCCACTCTCTCCACTCTTATTTAATGTGGTGCTAGAAGTTCTGGCCAGAGCAATCAGACAAGACAAAGAAATAAAAGGCATCCATATCGGAAAAGAAGAAGTAAAGCTATCACTTTTTGCTGATGATATGATCCTATACATCGAAAACCCGAAGGACTCCACAAAAAGATTATTAGAAACAATAAACCAATACAGTAAGGTCGCAGGATACAAAATTAACATACAAAAGTTCATAGCTTTTCTCTATGCCAACAATGAAATATTAGAAAACGAACTCAAAAAAATAATCCCCTTCACGATTGCAACAAAAAAAATAAAGTACCTAGGAATAAACATAACAAAGAATGTAAAGGACCTATATAATGAAAATTACAAAGCATTGTTAAGGGAAATCGAAAAAGATACAATGAGATGGAAAAATATTCCTTGTTCTTGGATAGGAAGAATAAATATAATCAAAATGGCCATATTACCCAAAGCAATATATAAATTTAATGCAATTCCCATCAAAATCCCTATGAGATTTTTTAAAGAAATGGAACAAAAAATCATCAGATTTATATGGAACTATAAAAAACCCCGAATAGCCAAAACAATCCTAAGGAAAAAGAATGAAGCTGGGGGCATTACAATACCTGACTTTAAACTATATTATAGGGCCACTATAATCAAAACAGCATGGTATTGGCAGAAAAATAGACACTCAGACCAATGGAACAGAATAGAAAGCCCAGAAATAAAACCACATATATATGGTCAAATAATCTTTGATAAAGGGGCCAACAACATACAATGGAGAAAAGAAAGCCTCTTCAACAAATGGTTTTGGGAAAACTGGAAAGCCACATGCAAAAGAATGAAACTCGACTACAGCCTGTCCCCGTGTACTAAAATTAATTCAAAATGGATCAAAGACCTAAATATAAGACCTGAAACAATAAAGTACATAGAAGAAGACATAGGTACTAAAATCATGGACCTGGGTTTTAAAGAACATTTTATGAACTTGACTCCAATGGCAAGAGAAGTGAAGGCAAAGATAAATGAATGGGACTACATCAGAATAAAAAGTTTTTGCTCAGCAAGAGAAACTGATATAAAAATAAACAAGACAGCCAACTAAATGGGAAATGATATTTACAAACAACAGCTCAGATAAGGGCCTAATTTCCAAAATTTACAAAGAACTCATAAAACTCAACAACAAACAAACAAACAATCCAATAAAAAAATGGGAAGAGGACATGAACAGACACTTCTCCCAGGAAGAGATACAAATGGCCAACAGATATATGAAAAGATGCTCAGCTTCATTAGTTATTAGAGAAATGCAAATCAAAACTACAATGAGATACCACCTCACCCCTGTTAGATTAGCTATTATCAACAAGACGGGTAATAGCAAATGTTGGAGAGGCTGTGGAGAAAAAGGAACCCTCATTCACTGTTGGTGGGACTGTAAATTGGTACAACCATTATGGAGGAAAGTATGGTGGTTCCTCAAAAAACTGCAAATAGAACTACCTTATGACCCAGCAATCCCTCTACTGGGTATATACCCCAAAACCTCAGAAACATTGATACGTGAAGACACATGTAGCCCCATGTTCATTGCAGCACTGTTCACAGTGGCCAAGACATGGAAACAACCAAAAAGCCCTTCAATAGAAGACTGGATAAAGAAGATGTGGCACATATACACTATGGAATACTACTCAGCCATAAGAAATGATGACATCAGATCATTTACAGCAAAATGGTGGGATCTTGATAACATTATAAGGAGTGAAATAAGTAAATCAGTAAAAAACAAGAACTACATGATTCCATACATTGGTGGAACATAAAAATGAGACTAAGAGACATGGACAAGAGTGTGGTGGTTACCAGGGGTGGGGGGAGGGAGGGAGGGAGAGAGTTAGGGGGAGGGGGAAGGGCACAGAGAACTAGATAGAGGGTGGCAGAGGACAATCTGACTTTGGGCGAGGGGTTTGCAACATAATTTAATGACAAAATAACCTAGACATGTTTTCTTTGAATATATGTACCCTGATTTATTAATGTCATCCCATTACCATTAATAAAAATTTATTAAAAAAAAAAAAAAATTTCCATGCCAATTGGTAAATGCTTAGATATCATGCTAATCTTTCCAAAGATGTTCTTCAAATCTATTTTAAAGAGAAAAATATTTGGTTTCGTTGTTGTTGTCATCGTGATTAGCACTAACTTTGGGCTATGTTATCAATGGTTAGTTCAGTGGCCTTAATTCTCCTGCTCCATAGCATCATACACACTGATATATTGCTCCTCATATTTATTCAACATTTTGAAAAGAAACATCTATGTAAATAAGCATATATGATATAAGTAATGGGAGAAAGAGGAAATCAATAGTTATTAATGATTTATAGATTATGTTGGAGAAAAGGAGAGGAAGAGAGAACAAGGTTATAGGAAGGATTTCCCGATGACTCTAGGTTTCCATCCTCTAATGCAGGGGTCCCCAAACGACGGCCCGCGGGCCACATGCGGCCCCCTGAGGCCATTTATCCAGCCCCTGCCACACTTCTGGAAGGGGCACCTCTTTCATTGGTGGTCAGTGAGAGGAGCATAGTTTCCATTTAAATACTGGTCAGTTTGTTGATTTAAATTTACTTGTTCTTTATTTTAAATATTGTATTTGTTCTCGTTTTGTTTTTTTTACTTTAAAATAAGATATGTGCACTGCGCATAGGGATTTGTTCATAGTTTTTTTTTTTATAGTCCGGCCCTCCAATGGTCTGAGGGACAGTAAACTGGCCCCCTGTGTAAAAAGTTTGGGGACCCCTGCTCTAATGTGTATAGAACAGGAAATCCAGAAAAAGAAGGCACTTCTGGAGGAAACATGGTGAATGCAATTGGACATGTGTGGAGCTGAGTAGGAGCCTGGGGCTATCTTGATGTAGGCCTGCAGTAAAGAGTAAGAGCACTTTTTATAGAATGGTTGCCTGAGACTGAAGGAAATTTGCAAAGGGATCCAAACTTAACAAAAACTTTTGGAAGCCCAGAGAAAATACCTGGATTCATTTTTTCATAATATAAGTAACTTCGCATTAACAGTCTGCCATTCCAAATAGACAAGATACATCGTCAGTGTACTACAACATCATTTAAATTTAAAAGGACTAATGGCATTATTGCTCATGGATAACTAGGATAGGTTACCATTGCCCATTTAAATAGTTTTATTTCTAAATATCACCATCCTTTATCTATAAAAATCAATTAAAATTACTTTTATGATTTTCATAGGCAGAAGAGATATTAGTGGCTTCACTTAAAAATATCAAGAAACTAAATCTCAGCTAATTTAAATGATGTCTCTGTGGACTGGTGCCAATAATAGGTAAAGTTAAAACTAAAAGGGGGACTGTAAATTCTACTTCAATGTTGACCTACATTCTTTCCTATACATTCATATTTGATAGACACCATAATTATCTGTGTAAAAATAAAGACATTAACCTCTCTTCCCACTACATCGAAGCAGATACAATCTCAAGGTGAAGGCTTCTATAGTTAGAAACATGTTAAAAATATTGCTTTTATCAAAAGCATTTGCAATACGATGCTTGACAAATTTCACAAGTGCTCATTGTCCATCAGAATCACAAATGCCATTTAGGCAAGAACAGTGGATAATATCACCAGGGGCCTCACATAAGTTCAGAAGAGAAGAAAGGAAAAGGGAGCCCACCACTGTGTCTCTCCTCCTCTGGAGTAATAGCTCTTCTGAGTTTTTATAATAGACTATTCCTAGGAAGGAGGGAGGGAAAGAAAAGTGTCATTATTCTTGTTTCACTGTAACGAAAACAAAAATCAGAAAAGGATTTACCTAGAATCACACAGTCTATTAAGGAACAAAAAGAACTCAATTGCTTTTGGCTATCCTTTCCAATAGGTTTTGCTACCACCTATTATATAAGTGTGAACAATTAAATTGGAGAATGGCTCAAAAGCAAATGAAACCTCCTTTAATTTGCTACTCTAACTATAAAAATAAACCATGTTGGAGCCTCACTATGAGGTGACTGATTGTGGTGCAGAATTCAATACACTAAGTTCAGCTTTAGAATTAACTTCAGAAGCTTGTCCACTAGAATTCTTCAGAAGCTGCTTGCAATATGAACTTGACTCATCATTGAGATTAAGCCCAAGAAAACTGTCACAAAGAGAAGCATCATCTTTTTAAAAAAGCCAGTAATGAACACGTCTGTTATTTTTCTGTATACGGAACTCAAACATTTTGTCGTTGTCCATATAATGATATTACCTAATATCTAATAATATCAAACAACATTTACAGAGGTAGTCATATTTGTAAAATGGGAGAACAGTATTTAATAAGGATTAAATAGGTAATATTTTAAGGCACTTAAAATATGTATTTTTCAAATTAATACATAAATAAAAGGTTTTTTCCTTCCATGTTGTGCTTTTAGTATACAGAACTGTAACATTTGCCTTTTTTCAGACATGGACTGCTTTTTAACAACTGAAAGGTAAAGGAAAACCCTGAGACAGAAAAGTATTTTTAACAAAGGTCACGCAAGGATCTGATCATATAAAAGAGAAGGGCTTCACTGTGCTGAACAGATTTTATTTTAACACAAAGGCGGAAGAAACAATTTTCTCCATAAATTTCCAGAAATGTAAAGGGACATAATGAGTAATTAACTAGAATTTCTAATTAAGTGCATACAGAGAACTGGGTGCTTCTTTCTTTATTTTTTCATCCAGTAGCATTTCCAAGTAGTGACATCCTCTTACACAAGGGTCTAGAATGCAAATTAATTATAATTCTGATGGCCTTGAATCTGAGTAGAAAGTGACACAAAAGTGTGAAGTTTCCTTGAATGTCCCTGAGGGTTTAAAGGTGTAGAAGTATTGAATGTATATAAATAGTACAAGGAGGTTGCTGCATCCCATTTTCCTAAATTAGAAATTGACAGGACAAACCCAAGAAGTAGCCCTTGGCTCTAGCTGATATTCAAGGTATATGGTGAGCTAAGGAGGCATGACTTGAAACTAAAAAAAAAAAAAAAAATGACTAGAATGTATTCAAATAAGGAAATAAGAATAAAAGCAAGCCTTCTTACCTGAACTCTTTCAGATCTCAGTGTCTTAGTCCATTCAGGCTGCTATTACGAATATCACACACTGGATGACTTATAAACAACACAAATCTATTTCTTACCGTTCTGGAGGCTGGAAGTCTAAGATCAAGGTGCCACCATAGTCTGGTGCAAGCACCCTCTTCTGGATCACAGATTTCTCACTATGTCTTCACATGAAGAAGGGGCCAGAGGATCTCAGTGATCTCTTTTTATAAAGACACTAATTCCATTCAAGAAGGCTCCACTCCCATGACCTAAGCATCTCCCGAAGGACCGGTCTCCTAATATATCATCTTTGGGGTTTAGGATTTCAATATATCAATTTGGCAGGGACACAGACACTCAGACCATAGCCTCCAGTCTCAAGTAGAATATTAATTTAAACTATGATACTAAGCTTCATTTGAGTTCTAAATGGCTCAACCATGTTACATAAAAATTATCCTAAATATAAAGAGCTGTTACCCTCCCAATTAACTACATCCCAAACAGGAACAAGAGTAGTATCCAGAAAGGAACATAAGTAAGACTAAGTTACCCAGACTAAACAGCAAATATATAGAATTGTGTCAATTTACAATTTCGTTTCCTTTCTAAACAGCAATTACAGCCATCAAATGAGGGATCTGGAAATGCTACTTCTAAGTTACAAATTGAATCTTTCCTAACAGTTTGCTTCAAGGTGATGTCATGCCTGTGAACTTGCTGCAGCATTATGAGGTCCCAGTTAATAGGACACTGCTGAAGATGCAGCAGAAGTCCAATGCCAACGCTGATTTAAAGAACACTTTAAAATATCATCCGCACAGAACATCCTAAAATACTGCATGACAGTCATTAAAATGTGGGAAACAGTTCAGGTTTCGAATTCACACCAACCTAGATTCAACCACTGACTCACTTCACTGCTTAGAATTTTGAAAACATCTTTGTACATGTTTAGCCACAACTTCCTCACCTATAAAACCTGAGTAATTACATCAACCACATGACTTGGTGGGAAATAAATGTGATGATGTATGTGAAGCATTTATAAGGTAAACGTTCAACAAAATGGAAGCAATTTTTCTTGGCCTAAAAAAAGAAACAATCCAGTTTCCATTAACCATAATGGTCTCATCATAATGTGTATGCAATGGTAAAAGCATTTCACAAATTCTGTTGAAATTAAATAAAAGTGTTTTTTCTCCTTTTAATTAAAGAGAGATTAAATAAAGCGCTGGATTAGGAACTCCTACCTCCACATGTCTGTGTTTAATACCTGTAAAAACTTCCAGTAAAAATTTCTCTGTTACCATCTTTGCTGAATGTGTTATTTAAACGCAATGACTTCACTGCTGGTTAAAAGCCCTTAGAGTTGCTTTTCTCTTCCCATTTTTACCACAAGTCACTGCCCTTCCTATGTGAATACTGTTCGCTTCAAGTTCAGGAAGCAACGATTTGCCCTTTTATCATATGAGCTTTCTAGTTGAGGCCCAGTTCATCTAGCTTTCAGGAGAGATCAGAAGGCTGGGATGGCAGGGGTGAGTCAGGTCTTCCCTTTGGTTGAAGTAATATTCTCTCTATATATATTGAAAGTTCCCCCAGTGGATAAATTAACCAAATGACACAGTGTCTTGAAGTTCAGTTGGAAAAATAAAGCAACCCTTGTTTCGTCTTGTTTTGCTGTTTTTGAAGTGAGTAGCTATACTGCAGACTTTTCTATTGGAAATTGAATTAGGGACCTAATTTCTACACATGTTGTTAACTATATTAGAACACTGTCTGTAACAGTTTGACATTTAGAGTCCAACATAAATAGCTCTTAAAGAACAACCATACCATTTCTCCCAGGCAAACGTGAAGCCTGGAATAAACGTTAAATTGCATATGATTTATCTGACCTTACAATTTTTTTACTGTCATAGTAAAATTCCCCATGATTTTGGCCCTCCATCCATGCTATCTTATGTATCAAATGAACAGAAAGCTAAACAGGGGGCAATGAATGAAGAGTATCACCCTCTTTACCTCTGTATTTCTTTCTAATTAAAAAGTATGTTAATTGAAATTAGAGTGACACAGACTCTGTGCAGGAATCTCCCGAGTGTTGTAATTGGTTTGCGGCGCTGTCGCCCCAGGGTCATTTACGGGAGTGATTCCTGCCTGGGTCGGGTGTGACTGAAAATCCTCACCGAAAAAGCAACCTCCAGCTGATAAAACAGGATTGCCTGTGGAAAAGCAAATATATCCACATCCAAATTAGATTTCTCTTTAAACATTTACAGAGAAAGTATTTGAGATCAGACGCCTTTACTAATCAGTTCACCTCCATGGTCCTTTCCCCGTGCCATTTCCCTGAACTCAGGTTGATCACAACTAGACTTTTTAATGGCTTTACATTACCTACAGGAAAAAGGCAGAATATTTCAAGTCTTTGGCACCAGGATTCAACTTTCCTACTCCTCCTCGTATACCCACAGTGCATCTCAGCCAAACTCTGTTCCCTGTACCCTCTCACCGTATAGCTATGTTCCCACCAAATAGCTATGTTCACATGGTCAAGCTCCCTGGACAGCGTTCCTGCTTTCTCCTTTTCTCTGGAATAACGAATGCTTACCAAACCCACCAAAATTTCCCTATAAGACCCAGCCCAAACACCATGTCCTCCAATTACCCCTTTAATGTTCCCCTTGGCTGAAAATCTAAACTTCAAATTTAACATACATTTGCCTTGGTTTAACAATATCAAAATCTCTGATAAAGTAATTCTTTTGTCTTAAATCTGATTCAAGACTGAATATCAGCTTACTCCAAGAAAGGCAGAATGTTAGGAATTAAAGTTATAAAAAGATAGTTGTAATCCTTATCCTCAAATTCTTATAAATGAGACACATTTAAACATAGTAATCTAAAAATAGAATATGTGGATTCCAATAGGGTGTATAAACAAGGTTTAGAGGGATTTAAAGTTTGGAGAAGAAAGATTCTGTCTTAGTCTGTTCTAGCTGCTATAACAAATGCCAGACACTGAGTGGCTTATAAACAACAAACATTTATTTCCCACAGGCTGGAGGCTGGGAAGTCTAAGAGGATGGCACAGGAAGATTCGGGGTCTGGTGAGCATCCATGTCCTGGTTCACCGAGATCCACCTTTCTCACGAGACCTCACATGGTGAAGGGGAAACCAGCTCTCTAGGGTCTCTTCTGTAAGAGCACCTATCTTGTTAATGAGGGTTCTACCCTCACGACCTACGCACCTGCCAAAGGCTCCTAACACCATCACCTTGGGCATTAGTTTCAACATATGAATTTGAGGGTGGGGGAACACAAACATTCTGTCCATTGCAGATGAGTTCCTTGAGAATTTGTGTAATTTAACATAGAATTTGGAAATAGAAAGAATGGGTCTACATAGAGACAAGGATGGAGAATTCCATGCAGAAAAGACATAAGCAACAACGCTGAGGCAAGATGTTCTCCAGAATTATCCCAGTTTGCCAGAAACAAAAGAGGCAAAAGGCTAATAATAATAATATCTAATATCTTTTAAGCAGTTCCCACATTAGGTATGATTATAAGAAATTTACATGTCTTAAATTCATTTAATTTTTATTACAGCCATATGAGTTGAGGACTATATTTCCTTTTAGTATATGGGGAAAATGAAGCAAAGTGGACAGAGATGAGAAACAGAAGTTAGAAGAGAAATTGAAACCAGGTTGCAAGCTGGGTGGAGGAGAAAACGCCTGATCCTACTTGTAGCCAATTGGAGTGCATTAGCAGAGGAAGATGCAGATGATGAGAAATATACACAATTTATGGGGACACCATGGAAAAGGCATGGGAAGGGTGCATGCATGTGTCATGGAGGAGGACTGAGAGAAAACTGCATGAAACTTGTTTTTGTTAAGGAGTGCCATGCAAATTGGTTGGAAAGTTTGACAGATTATGAAGAGCTTGTATGCAAGATTGAAAGCCTTTCTTCTACAAAGAGTCTTGAGAGTTTTGGAACAGTGGAATTATGAACGAATATCCATTTTAGCCATGGCACCCTCCCAGCGCTGTGGAGGACAGCTTTGAAGAACATTAGAGTGAAAGCTGGGAGACCAGAGAGGAGACCATTGTTGGCCTTACAGTTGCAGCAAAAGATGTTGAGATGCAGACCTAAAACAGTCACTGAAGATTAGAAGAGGAATGCAAATGTGGCTTGAATGGACCACCCAAAAGTGGCCGCCACAACTCTAAGTCCCAGTGTGACTTAGCGATTCGCTCCATCAAGAGGTGGGGTCAACATTTCTTCCCTTGCTAATGACAGAAAAGTGATGCTTTGTGACCTTTGAGGTTAGATCATAAAATGTGATGCAGCTTCTATCTAATCCCCTCAGGATACTTGTGTTTAGAGCCCAGGTGCCATCCTGTGCAGAAGCCCAAACTCACCCCACATGGTGAAGCACATGTACATGCCAGCTGACAGCCCGGCCGAGCTTCCAGCCAACCACACCATCAACTTCCGAACATGTGAGTGAAGATGCCTTGTGATGAGTCCAAACTCCATCCTTTAAGTCCTCCCAGCTGAGGCTCAGACACCATGAAGAGAAGAATAGCTCTCCTACTGCTGTTAATTTAGCCTGCTGAGTTTGGGGATAATTTTTACTAGAACAAGAGGGAGTTGATAAATATTAGGAAATAAAGTCAAAGGATGTGATGGTTACTAGAAAGTGTAGCATGACTGGCTGAAGGCTCTCCAGTTGGCAGAGGACTGGGACCAGGAATGCAAAGGACTGAAAGTGGATGTCTTCCAGTTCTTGTCAAGTTGAAGTCTTAATAAAATGGCTCCCAAAGAAAAAGTGAGTAATTGAGTTTCTCTTTAAAATATAAGAAGTTATATTTTAAAATATTCATACATATACAAATAAACTCCATTTTAATCTAAGCAAGTACCTGGCATGTTCTAAAGAAGCATTGTGAAAATCACCATTTCAGGCAGGTCACACAATTTCATCCCTAGAAAACTACAAATATTTGAAAATATTTAGAATTTAATTTCGGGCAATTTAAAGGAAGACTATCTCCTGCTTTATTTTTGTCATTTTTCATGACTCCTACGTATTATGTGTTTATATGTCATGTTTTCAAATAATCTGTCCAAACTTCCCGTAGCCAGACTTTTACACCATATGACTCGGTAGGAATAAGGCTGGATACCTGGCAGACTTTGAAAATTTATTCCTTTGGATGGGAATCTTAAACGGTCCAACTGCTAAAACTGCTAAAGAAAAATAAAACACTTTTGAAAATAAGGGATTTCATAAATCTTTACATAGTCCCAGTATGTTTAGGGGGTTCTGGTGGGAAGAGGGGTTCAGTCTGCTAGACGATTTCTCTTCTTTCATCAGAATGTTACATTGTTTTTTTTTCTTAAGGAAATTAGAAAAATGAAAGAGTATTTTTTTCCTTGGTGCCAAACTGCCTTCAGGCAATACCCAACACGTGACAAGGATCTTACTGAATAAGCTCTCAGAATTTGCCCTGCACAGTGAATCTAATTGAAATAAAATGTAACAAGAAACACTGAGTGCAGCTTTTCATAAAGATCCATGATACATGGTTTGCCTTAGACTGCCTGATTCTTACATGTCTTCTCCGCATGTCCCCAAGTATGGCGCATGTGATAGACTTCAGTATGCAATTATTGAATTACTGTATAACAAGAATTACTGTATAACAAAATGGATACAAACTCAGATGTGTCACACTTATGCATGTCAGTAAGCCTCCTAAGAATGTGATCATTGAACAATAACAAGGAATTACAGAAAACAAAATGTCTCTTCCTCTGATGCCTTAGACTTAGAGTACCATCATCACAGTCTTTCTGCCTCATACCCCCAGACTTACCCCTTCTCTAAAACTACCTCTAAACAAATTCACTGGCATGGTTTGGAAGTTAGTTTGATGAGAATGGTCAAAAAGATGTACTCGTGATTAAGGCCCTGGCCCGTTGGCTCAGTGGTAGAGCATCAGCCTGGCATGTGTATGTGCTGGGTTCAATTCCCAGCCAGGGCACACAGGAGAAGTGACTATCTGCTTCTCCACCTCTCTCTCTCTCTTTTCCTCTCCTCCTGCAGCCAGAGCTCTATTGAAGCGAGTTGGCCCCAGGCGCTGAGGATGACTCCATGGCCTCTGCCTCAGGCGCTAAAAAAAAAAAAAATGGCTCTGGTTGCAACAGAGGAATGCCCCTGATGGGCAGAATGGGCAGAGCATCACCCCCTAGTGGACTTGCCTAGTGGATCCCAGGCAGGCGCACGTGGGAGTCTGTCTCTGCCTCCCCTCCTCTCTCTCTCTCTCACACACACACACATACACACACACAAATTAAATTGGTAGACCCATATAGAAACAGTATGGGAATTATATACCATATTCAAATAAACATGCTTTAATCATATATATATTTTACATAAGAAGCCCAATACATGCAGTGTGTGTGTGTGTGTGTGTGTGTGTGTGTGTATCAGAAGCTATGTTCTAATTTTTTTTACTATATGACAAAGCTGTGGGATATTGTAGTTTCTATCTGCATGCTTACTTAAAGCCTCCAACAGCACACTTTTTAAAAGTAATTTATGGCCAATATTGTATAATGTAACAAGAAACACTTCTCTTTTGCTAAACGGTCAATTTAGAGCATACGTATGGATTTGGATGGTTTCCAATGAATTCTGCATCGTGTAGGAAGAAAAATGGCCTTGCATTAAGCATATTTTGGTCATTGGTAATGCAACCTCCTGCTTCCCTGGGTGTGCAACTCTCGAGGCCTCATCTTCCAAACCATGCTGATTTCACAGGCTCTAATGCACTGGTTTTACATAATTAAATTTTAAGATAAATTTAATGAAATGCTCAAGAATCTCAGAAAAGAGGTGTTATTACTGCAAACAGGGTAGCAAAAAATAAACTTTTACATGTCTCTTCTTTGTCCTCATAGCCAGACTTCATGTGTACTTAAAGCAAATATGTATATGCACTTAGTTCCACAAAAGGTGCTCTCTCTTGTAAATAGAAGAAAACAAGACAGAAAGGAAGAAAGGAAAAATAAAATGTACTAGCGTCCTCAAAGACGGCGAAACCACAGTTTACATTGGGGAAACACGATCGAAACCACAGCTTACTTTGGAGGTTTTATACATAAATAGATTTAATCTGATATTCCTATTTTCCTTCTGTTTGAGAAAAGAAATGGAACTGTAGTTTAAACGCTTATAGATGGTTCAAGTGGTTTAACCACACTGTCCTGATAGTTCAAATTACTGTGAAATAAAAATGTTTTTTGGAGAATTTCATATTAAGGGCCTGAGTTAAAAACTTCATTCTTATTGCATTCATTCATTCAATACTGTGCTAAGCAAAGGTTACAAAAACCTATTATGGCACTGCATTATAATAGAATAGTGTTATTTGAGGGAATGCAATGAGTCGACTCTCATTTTTGCCTTTGAAGAGAAGTCTTTGATAAACTTAAACACAGCACAGTGGTCTATACTGTCTTCCAGAGTCTCCACCACTCGTCATCAGCCAAAGATTAATGAGGATAAACAGATAGAAGCAAACTCTGGCCAAAGTTTTCAAAATGTATACAAAAAGGAAATTAAATATCTCTGAGTATGACCTGGACTTAGTGACTTGCTTACAAAGAATAGAAGATGGACAATGAATGTGTATTAGTTATCTAGGACTATAATAACAAAAGAGCACATTTTGAATGGCTAAAAACAAGAGAGACTTTTACAGAATCTCACACAGTTTTGAAGTCTGAAATCGAGGTACTGGGAGCACCATGCTCCCTCTTACCTTTGTAGGAAAGAATCCTTCCTCGCCTCTTCCTCACTTCTGAGGAAGCTGTCAGTTCTTGGCAGGTGCATCATCTAATCTCTGCCTCTGTTGTCACATTACATTCTTTTTGTGCGTCTCTGTATCTGTACTTATATTTTTCGGGATTTTTCTTCTTCTTACAAGGACACCTGTTATATTGAATTAAGTCCCACCCTAATGACCTCGTCTTAACTCTGCAAAGACAGGTACTGGGGACTAGAACTTCAACATATCTTTTTTAGAAGACACCATTCAACCTATAAAAAACTAACTTTTCAATGAAGAAAACTAGCAAACGCAAGTTTAACCAAGTCATTAATGTTAATATAATTAGTTCTAGAACATGTTGATGTTGACAGGATTCAGACACCCTACCTCAAAATATGGTTCCTTAGCATGCATATTGGATATTTTAGGCTGAAGGAATTTGAGAAATGACAGATGCAGGAAGGATTCTTGACCTTGCCATGAAGCAGGTCATAAAACTCTATGTGAGAAAGACCTTCTCCATATTCTGAGAAAAAGGAGCATCCGTATCCCCAAAGATGGAGGGATGCCATGAGAAATCTGAATGAACAGGCCTTGCTAAGTTACCTAAATTCACCACACTTAGCTCACACAGCAGTTGTCCTTTCACATTTGTCCACAACGTTCCAGTCTTCCTCAAACCTAGCATAAAAACACTCAGGTTTGGCCTGGCCTGTAGTAGTGTAGTGGATAAAATGTCGACCTGGAATACTGAGGTCACTGATTCGAAACCCTAGGCTTTCCTGGTCAAGGCACATATGGGAGTTGATGCATCCTGCTCCGTTTCTCTCTCTCTCTCTTTCTCTCCTTCCTCTCTAAAATGAATAAATACAATCTTAAAACAAAAGTTAAAAAATAACACTAAGGTTTAACCACTTCTCCATATTATCATTTTCTTATGAAGGTTCTTGTGTCGTGCAAAATGTATTATATTAATTGTTTGCTTTTCTTTTGTAAATCGTCACCCATCTTTTGTAACTGAGACCCTAAGAATCTAAGGTAAGCAGAGGAAAGATGGTTTTCCTCCCTGATAATACCATATGACCCTGATGACATGTAATGAGAACAAGCACTCCACACATCTGGCATTCTTCACAATAACCCATACCCTAAGCCAATCATGACAAATACCTCCTATGAGTCAAATTGATGAACATTCTAGAAAATACTTGACTGGTTCTCTTCCAAGTTGTCAGAGTTATAAAAAACAAACAACAAACAAAGAAAAACTTAGAAACTCTTGCAGACCAGAGGAAAACACTAAGGAGAAATGAACACTAAACCAGTGTGGGACCTTGGATTGGATCCTGAAACAGAAAAAGAACATTAGTGGGAAAACTAGTGAAATTCAAATAAAGTCTGTAGAGGAATTAAAGTAACATTATTCATTTTACTTAGTTTTAACAAATATGTATCATATGAGATGTTAACATCATGGAAAACTGGATGAAAGGTACATTAACCTTCTGTACAATCTTCACAACTTTAATGTAAACTAAAATTTTTTCCCAACATTTAAAAGTATATTTTTAAAGATAAAAAGTAATAATGATACTTATGTCCTTTTTATCAAATGAGAAGTCATCATTTATCAACTTATAAAGATGATATTTTCTAGTTAGAGTGATGGAGCATATTTATTCCCTCTTATTCATTGGGAATGTTTGCTTCTATAGTGGAAGCAAACTTGAGATAGCAGCAAGATTATAACATGCAATTTTTTTTATTTTTTTTAAAGAGACAGAGAGAGAGTCAGAGAGAAGGATAGATAGGGACAGACAGACAGGAACAGAGAGAGATGAAAAGCATTAATCATCAGTTTTTCGTTGCAGCACCTTAGTTGTTTATTGATTGCTTTCTCATATGTGTTTTCTCATATCTGCAATGAGAGTATAATTGACCATGGGCCTTCAGCAGACCAAGCAACCCCTTGCTCAAGCCAGTGACCTTGGGTCCAAGCTGGTGAGCTCTACTCAAACCAGATGAGCCTGTGCTCAAGCTGACGACCTCGGGGTCTTGAATCTGGGTCCTCCGCATCCCAGGTCAACGCTCCATCCACTGTACCACTGCCTGGTTAGGCTGCAAATATTTTTAATGACATATATATTCAAAGGTGGCATTGTGCAGATTGTTGAAAACATGAGCAAAGCATAGGTTTGGGAACCAGAAGAGCCATCCCTGGGATGTGCAGTCTAGGCTACGTAACTTTTCAAGTGGGTTATTTTACTTTCATCTATCAGACTGGGGAATAACATGCCTGCCTGTATCCAAGGGACACAGAGAAGATTAAAGAAGATGTATATTAATGCCAACTACATAATAGATGCTCATCATTTTCATCATTATTTGTAGAGAGAAAAAAGAAGGGGAAAATCTTATTATAACACAGCAGCATTGGCAACAATATTTTTAAACTTTTCAATTCAATGTTAATAATCCCAGAGTGATGACAGAGTCAACAGGCAAGAACCCAGACACTCCTGTTCAGAGTGACAATAATTGGCCCACTAATGACCTTTGGAAACAATTACTTATTCATTTAGCTTTCTCCCTGACATTTCTATATTTTCCCACAGAATATCATGAGAATTATTATATATTACATTTTGAAGTACAGATACACTCTCTAATGTCCAAGAAAAAGGAAAATGGAGATTTTTATTTTGTGGCAACAGTTGCTGTTTCCAGTGATCGATATTAGTTGTCATAGTTCCTTACAAAATGTTTCTATTGATCTGATCTGTTCTAATACCTTTCTCAAGATGAATGTCAAAAATCAGATAGCAAGTGGAAAGGGAATAGAAATTATTTCAACTATTCCTATCATTAATAATAATATCTTAAACAGCATCAAAACATAAAATAGTCAAAGCCAAGTCAATTGTATACTTAAATTAGCGAATAGATGAGCCTTCAATAAATTTGAAGAGAGAGTGTGGCAGGGAGGCTGAAGCACTGGATGGAGATTATATAGCCGTGTTGAAACTACTGATCTGTCTCACACACTTGCTTTTTCTGAGTCTCCTATATGGGCAAATCTTTGCTCTCTTCCCCTATAGGCAGAGTTGACCCCTCACCATTCTCCAAGTTTCAGCTCAGGGATTTCAGGATCAAGAATGGGTTTCCTGCACAAACAGACTTCACCCTGCCCAGATACCTTTGTCAACTGTGAGCTCCTCACAGGTGAAGCTGTTTCATTCATCTCTTAATCTCAGGATCTAGCATTTGGCATGCAGCAGATTCATCATGGTCATTCTAATCTGAAACTCTGTGAACTGGTAAACACCAAGCACTAATTTTTGATAATCGGAGGATGTTATTTTATCTTACCAATATTTCCTCTTATAGATTTTTTTCCTTTAATAGATTTCCTCTATTAAAATCTCATAGCTCTCTATTCCTTTTATCCCCTCAAGCATTATAGACAACTTGGTCCCAATATGAGTGTATGTAAGATATTTTTCCACGCTAAGTAAAATAGATTTCCGTTTAAGTATGTCTTCTCTCCGCTTATTATACATCCATTATAACAAAATAAACGTAACGAACATAATGCTTTCTATTTCCCAAGATTGCTCCAACTACTTATGGTTAATTTCACTAATTTAAATTTACCTTAGAATAGATGTACAATGAAGTGGTTGTAGGAAATATGTACAGGCATGTATAGCTGGGAAACTAACTTCAGAGTCTGCGCGAGCCCAAGCTCGACACTGAGGCTCTTCCAGCCTCTCAAAGGAAATAGAAGGGAGTAGAAAAAACCAGAACAGGGTCAGGCTTTTAAAGAATCCAATGGGTCATGGATGTCCTGGCCTTCCTCAAATGACATTCTTAGTTTGAAAAGAGATATGAGCTGTGGGTAATTTGCAAATGAATACATCTGCAACTGAATGAAAGCGTCAAACACAATGGAAACATTGTGTCCAAGATTATACCATATTGCTCATGGAATCCACTTCCAAAGAATTTGTTTCTCCACCACGTGCATCAGTTCTATTCCGCTATCAGACCCAGGGCCCAGAAAATGCAAGCCACTAGGAATATCTTGCTAAAGGGGCTATGTGAACAGTTATTATTCTTGTGTCACTTCCTTACGACCCTTCATTAATGAAAAAGAAGAAAACTACATCAGAAGCAGCACTTAAAATTCAGTGTGGAGAGGCTTCTGGCCTCTACTGAGTAACTTCCCCCCAATCCCTTTCTTCTTTTCTTCTTTACTACGTAATAACGTGTTAGGGCAAGAGGACAGCTAAATTCTCACATTCATGTCTGGGGAGAAAAGACTACTTTTAAAGGAGTAAATGGATAACTTCTTATCTAGATTTTACAATAGATTTTTATAAGCATGATCTAGTAACACCACTTTAATGTTGACAAATATTATCCAAAATATACTTATTTTTACTCCAAAATATTGTTCTCCTCCTCATAACTTTTTTATTTATGAGCAACTAAATTTCACTTGCAATTTGTTAAATAATTGTATTGCTCTTATTATACATATCTAATTTGACAACTGTATGTCAAAACTAGCCCTAAGAAGTCAACTAAAAAAAGATTGAATTTCAATCTGTTTTGCACAGTTGGGCCCAGATGAACTATATCAGAAAAATGGGAGGAAAACATCATTAGATGCCATCATGCCTCTCATTTTCAGAACTTGTCATGTTTGGTGCTAAAGAACAATGAATTTTACCTCAACAGACTCCTGGGCTTCAAATCTTGAAGTTACATTTTGGACCCAAAGGAATATTTTTTATGACATCTGTGTAGTTCTGTAATTAGATCCACAACATCTGCAACACATACTTTTCCCTTTAAAATGTATCTTCAGACAAATGATAATACACTAAGTTATGCAAAGTATGCAAGCATGTGTTGCTGTTGCTTTGATAAAATTCCTGCAGGAGTCTGGAAAATGGGTTTGACCAATTTATCACACCAGCTGAATAAGTCCAAGAAAAGGCTGAATTTCTAGCAACTCATTCTTTTTTTTTTTTTTTTTTATTCAATGAAAGGAGGAGAGGCAGAGACAGACTCCCACATGCACCCCAAATGGGAACCACCCAGCAAGCCTACTAGGGGGCATTGCTCTGATGCTCAGCAACCAAACTCTTCTTAGTGCCTGAGGCAGAGGCCATGGAGCCATCCTAAGTGCCCAGGGCCAACTCTCTCCAATTGAGCCATGACTGCCAGAGGGGAAGAGAGAGAGAAAGAGAAAGAGAGAAGCAAGAGGGGGACGTGTGGAGAAACAGATAAGCGCTTCTCCTGTGTGCCCTGACTGGGAATCAAATCTGGGACATTCACATACCAGGCCAATGCTCTACCACTGTGCCAACCGGCCAGGGCCTCTAGCAACTCCTTAAACATTTCAAGGGGTTTGATGATTTCTAATCAATGTTCCAAATATTTCCAATGTCATTCATTGCTTCATTTATTTCTTCGTTCCTTGATGATATTAAGAGAATGGATTATGCAGTGTTCTAACTAACATAAAACTATCTATGCTTATCATACTATCCAAATACTGTGATCAGAGAGCAATCATGGAAGCACAATTTATGAAAACATCATCGCCATCAATTTATCCAAGAGAAGTACACATTATTTTGTTATGGTACAACACAAACTCTTGTAAAATCAAAAATCATCCAACAGAGACCAAGCTCCCTTTCTAAAAACATGTGTGTCCTTTCCTGTTGACAGGTACAATTTTCAATAATTTAATAAATTATTTACAATCTCCGTGTTCCAATTTAGATACAAGACATTTCTCTAAAATTTTGCCAATTTTCTGGAACTTAAGTGATTTACATAAACAGTAATAACAAAAATAGAAAATGCAAGTAAACACTATTCTTTTCTGCATTAATCTCAATTAAGATTTTTTTTTCTTAAAATTCAGTTCAAAGTAGATTCACATTTGTAAATTTCAACAACTCCTTAATGGTGCACTTTCTAACTATATAGAGGGAAAACAATCTAACAAAAATGTGATTTATCTTTCTAAATTACCAGTATGATATGACATTACTTTGTCTAAATTAAGCAATTATGACATAATGGCTGAAGAAAGCTACAGTGGAAAAGTCAATCATTCCTGCTAATTTGTAAATATGGGAACACTTCTACCTGCACCCAACATACTATGTTCTAAATCTGTCAAGAAAACATTGACAAAATTATGAATTCATTTAAAAATAATGACATATACCCTACAAGAATTAGAAGCTTAGAGATTAGCACATGATTAGACAGTCTGCTAGCATAGCTCAATTGAAAGAAATCATACTTTGAATATTTTTATGATAGACAACTTATAAGAAATAATGTACTTTAAATCCTCTCTGAAGATGACCCAATTTTCACTATTTATTGGCAATAGGAATTACATAAATTAAGAAATTAGTGGTCATGTTAAAACAATATAATAGTTTTAAAGTAGAAAACATGATAAATTTAAAACAGAGGACAGTGAGAAAAAAGGGAGAAAAATCTCAATATAACTATAATACAGCTTTTTTACTTTATCTGTCCATGAATGCAATAAAAATAATACCAAAAGGTTAAATTTGCCTGAACTCTCAGAAATTATTTTAAAATTGAGTTAAAGGCCAATGCTTAAGGTAAAATGCATTATCTCTTTTATTAATTCTCATTCTTTTACTGACTGCTGTGGAATGAAATTAAATGTTTAGAAGCAAATCCTCCCTTCATCCATAAATATCACAAAGTTAAATTTGCTCTGGATTTTAAATTTGCAATACAGTGTCCTTGCACTTCTAACAGATGTTCTTTACATGCGGATGTCGATAATGCAATGGAACTGCTGCTGGACTGTACACTGGAGACAAATAGACACGCCCTGCACGGAGGAAAATGCAGTGTCTCCTCCCAGCACGGGACTGGAAAGCAATGTGGATGCTAGACTCGCAAGCGCCAGACCAAGACCCGGAATCCACCTCCACTGCTGGCTCTCAACCAGAGAACGAGGCTGTTGTTAGAAATGCACGAATATCCACTTGGTTTTCAACTCCCAGAAGAAACTTTCGTTGTCATTTGCACTCCTTTTATATTAGTACATTTCATGTCATGTATGAATGTATACTTTTAATGGTTCTATATGTTTTCTTAAAGTTACCTCCTCCTAATTTTGCATGTCATGCCTTGAATATCTCTCTCTTTTTTTTTTTTTTTTGCATCTTCTTTGTCTTGCATAGTTTAATTTCAGAACAAAATAAAAAAAAAACACAATACACAACATCCGAACCCAATGTCAAATGTGAGACGGGAAGGCTTGAGGCCAGTGGTGGAATTCAACCAGTTTGCAACAGTTCAGCAGAACCAATACCTAATTTTTTGTTAAGTCTGGTGAATTGGTTGTTAAAATGGCATGTGTAATCAGGGTTCATTCTAAGGTGGGCACCTGGGCAGCTGCCCAATTTTGAAATCATAAAGTTACATTCCTTTTTTTTTAATGTTCATTTGTGCAACAGCATATTCTAAGTGCTCATAGTAATGTTCATTCCATCCATAGGTGAAAAATATTGAAAATGAGGACACCAATCAAGAAGCAATATGGAAATATCTTAGAATTTTATTTTTTGTCAGTTATTAGTTAATATTTTTTATTAATATTTTAAAACTCTTTCTTATAACATAATCTAGTTTTGTGTACCTCTTTTATTGTTCTTATTTAAGTATTGAATGCATGAAATAATAAACTACCTTCCAGTATATTGTTTTCTTATACTTAAAACGGTCCTTAAGGCAGAGAACTGGTTGTTCAATTATTTGAATCCCACCCCTGCTGGGTGCCCTTGGATCCTGCCTGAGGCAAAGACAGGAGAGAAAATAACACTAGACATCAGTAAAGGAGACCAGGTGGGCCAGGGCCACTCAGGGCGGCTGAGGGAGTCATGAAGGCAGAGGACACAGGCTCTTCAGGTAGAAATTCCTAGGCTGCTTCTTCCGTGTGAGAAGCAATCCCTTCACTCTCAAGAGAGCATCTCATCAAGTACAGGAGCACTGGGTTCTTCTGCTGTCACTTCATCTTCACTGGTGATGAAGGCCCAGCTTGATCATTTGGTAGATGCGGTTGGAGTTGGTCTGGGGATCCTCAAGTGAGAAACCAGAAGAGAGCAGCTGTTTCAAACAGCAGCACCACTAGGTACTTGACAGCTCTGTCCCTCCTGTCTGCCCGCCTTCTGCCGGATCTCCACAGTGGGGTGGTTGCGCTTGATCTCCAGGTGCTTTTTGGCCATTATGAAGCTCCTTGTAGTTATTCTGAAGGGCCTGTGCTTTCATGATCCACTCCACGTTAGTTGTCCAGCTGTGGGTGCTAGTCACAATGCAACAGGGTGAACATACAAGCCTACTGGACTTTGTCACCTTCTCATTCTTCTTATCCAACCTTTCTTTCAAGAGTTTGCAGAGGTTTTCAAACTTGGACTTGCTCTCTTTCATTTTCTTCTTCCCTCTTCATCCTCAGGTAGCTCCAGGACCTCCTTGGTGACTAACACTAAGCTCTTCCCATCAAACTCCTTGAGCTGCTGCACAAGGTACTCTCAAGAGCTCCATATACTACCTCAAAGCACCACTTCAATGCTCGCTCCAAAGAAGCAGAGTAGGTAACTTGCTTTTTGCCCTCACGAGAGATGTACTAGATGGACTTCTGAGTCTCCTTCATGTGAGAGACCTATTCCAAAAGAGAAGTCACTTCATCTTCAGACTGGGAGGTGTGATAGTACAAAGCTCAGAAAGGCATCCTCAATTAGTGAAATCCTCATGGAGTCCAAGATTTACATTTTTAGAGAATGTGCCATAGAATTTCTCATAGTTCTCCTTGTCTTCCACCAGCTCAAAGACAAGTTCAAGGCACTTAACAGTGTTTTTACAAATACCCTTTAAGATTTTGCTCTACTGGAGCATTTTTCAGGAAATGTTCAGGGGCAGGTGTGCAGAATCAAGCACACCACAGATAAAGTTGAGATACTCGGGTATATACTCTGGTATCTACTCATCACAGCTGTCCATGATTAACACACAACAGAGATGAAGTTTGATGTTGCTCTTCTTGTTCTCAAAGAGGTCAAAGGGAGCCCGATGGGGGATCAATAGCAATGCCCTGAGTTCCAACTGATCTTCTCCAGGGAAGTGCCTGAATGCCAAGTGGTCTTCCCAATCATTGGTAAGGCTTTTATGGAACTCTCCATATTCATCCTGGGTGATGTCATTAGGGTTTCTGGCCCATATGTGGTTGGTCTTGGTTAGTTCTTCCTAATGGATATATTTCTCCTTAATCTTCTATGTTTTTTTTTTCTTATCTCTAGCACTATCATCCTCCTCATTTGAGCCCATGTCTTCATTCTTGGGTTTCTTCTTATCATCTTTATTTTCTTCTTGTCCCCCTTCTCTTCTGCTTCATCATCACCGATTTATTTGTCTGTTCCTTCTCCCAAAAAAAGGGTGGTGGGATAACCTATGAACTGTGAGTGCTTTTTCATCACTTCTTTGACCTGCCCCTTCTCTAAGTTCTCTGTCTGGTCCTCTTTAAGGTGGAGTATCACTTTGGAATCCCACCCAATGGGCATACGATGGTCAGCTCTCACCGTGAAGGAAGCTCCAGCAGAAGACTCCCAGGCATACTGCTCATCATCATTGTACTTTGTGATCACAACCTCCTTCTCTGCCACCAGGCAGACAGAATAAAAGCCAAGAACAAATTTTCCAATCAAGGAGACATCTGCACCATCCTAAAGAGCCTCCATAAATGCTTGCTTTTATACCAGATTTAACAATGGTTCCCAGATTATTTTCAGATCAGCTCTGGTTATGCCAATGCTTATATCCACCAGAGTCAAGGTATGTTCCTGAGTGTTGGAGATTATGTCAATTTCCATCTTTTTATGTCAATTTCCATATTTTTACCATTGTCCAACATGGAAGGGTCCGACTCTCATAGCATATCTTGTTCAAGGCATCAAAAGCATTATAATCAACTCCTGAAGGGAAATTTCCTTGTTGGAGTAGAGAGTATTTGTGACAAGCTGGACAATTTCTGCCTGGAAGGCAAACGTCTCCACATCCTCCTCTCCATGGTGCACTTCCTCAGGCATCCTGAAGGTGAGGGATGTAAGCACTAAAGAGCAGGGTGGGCAGGGGCTGTGTTTGGCTCACACACCACAAGCAGCATGTGCAGTACTGATTCAACAGCCTGCCTTGAACACTTAACTCTTACGTCCTATTTTTTTTTTTAATTTATCGATTTGAGAGAGAGAGGAGCATAGATTGGTATGTACCCTCTGAATGGGGATCAAACCAGCAACTTCTGTGTTTCAGGATGATACTCTAAACAACCAAGCTATCCAGCCAGGGCTCACATCCTATTTTTAATATCATTGTTTTTTTTTATTTTTCCATTTTAATGTAATGATAATACTTCTTGATATTTAGTCCTTACAGCAGTCCCTCAACCATCCTGACGGTTAGGTTCCAGAACGCGACAGGCGAAAATCCACGAAGTAGCGACTTTATATTTATTTTATTATATATATATTAAGGCTTTATAAACCCTCTCCACACTCATAAACCTTTCCCACACTGTTAACCTTTCCCACACTCTTATGAACACTTCCTATTCTCTTAAACACTTTCTATACTCTTAAACCTACGTAATTTTAACAACATATAAATTTCTATATTGGTACTCACTGTTTACTCACCAGTGAATTAGTGTTTTAATTAATATTTTTTATATTTTTATATTGTTTTCAATTTTTTAGGCTAGAAAATGCTTATTTTACCACAAAAATAATTGAAATAATAAATATATAAAAATACTTACACACCACAAAATCCCACGATACAGAGAAAAATCCACGATACAAAATTAGATTTACAATTTAAAAATCCACGATACAGTGAGACCGCGAAAAGTGAACTGCGATATGGCGAGGAACGACCGTATTTTAAATGTTATTTTATATTGACTGTCATTATATTTACGGATGGCGAGTGGAAAGCAGTGGGCCAGGGGTCTCCCCTGTGTGGAGGGTCTCTGGCAGTGCTTCTCAGGCTACCAGTGGGGAAGGAGCAGAATTTTCCCCCAGTCTGTGCATATTCATACTTTTATAAATGTAAGAAAAATGAATTTCTGGGAAAACAAAATGAATAAATGAAGGGCATGCATAATCATTGTTTAAACATCTTAATAGATTTAGCGGGCTTTTCATTACTCCTTCAAATTGTTTCAAAGGCTCTGGACACTAACTCCGAGTTTCTGGTTGTGTCACGTCATGGTCTGGTGCAGACAGTTTGCAAACTGTCCTTGGACCTGGCCTGTGATTACAGCACACGCGCTTAACCTCGGTTGTCTCTGGCTGGACCTTCCTCAAGAAAGTCTCCCCTGTGCTCCAAACTAGGCCTGATTCCCTACTATATGTTCTCCTAACTCCTTGTAGTTCTCTACCTCACAAAATAATGAAATAATGTATTATTTGATTAGTCCATTAACTTGTGGCTGCCTTGTCCAGAGGATACTACTGCTTGATTTTGTTCACACAGAAGCAGACAGAAGTGGATTTACTTTGAAGCAAATGAAATGTCAGGTGGTCCATTTGTTCAGAGAGGCCCGCGTGCCTGGTGGAAGTTATAGAATGCTGCGTTCTCGGTGAGGAGGGAACAAGGCTGCCATCAGTAAGCATTACTGTATGAACATTTTTGGCAAACTGCTTAAAGGGATCTTAGACAAAAGTGACCTGAGACTTGAATAAATGTGATTTTTTTTCATCATAAATAATCACTTTGGCACCTAATTATTTACTTGTAGTTTTATGCTTTCATTTTTAAAGTGGGTCCCCAAATTACATAAATTTCAAACTATACAAACTTTGGATCTGCCCTGTGTTGAAAGCTTTACCCCCAACAATGAGCATAGCACCATGCTTGAAATAGGCAGTTCATAAAATCACTGGCTGAATTTGAAATGAATAAATTATCAACTAACTGGTTAGAACTCCTCAGCAAGATTCTTCTGAGAAGATCCACAAGGGCCTTAATTAGTCTTCCAGAAACTCTTTTATACTAGCCTACTTTCAATAAAGGTGTTACTAGCAGAATTCATTTTTAATCTATAGAAGGTTCAGAAGGATTTTAAAGCTGAGTTTTTCAAACTGTGGATTGTGACCTCTTAGTAGTTCACAAAATCAATTTTATAGCAGAGTTTATTTATTTTTACAGTGGCAAAGAGCAGGAAAGAAGAAACAGAATGAAACAAAATAAATGGAACGGAATGAAAAATATCAAGAGTGCATCACAAAAAGTAAGGTTGAATATTGTTTTATAAAACCTCTGTGTCAGTGGTGTGCATATGTGTGTGTTTACTAAATGGCTACATAAAAAAAAGTATTTTTCACTTTGAAAAAAGCTATAAATTTAGAGTGCAGGACGGCCCTGGAGCCTTCTAATTAAAAGGGATCAAAGTTGTTTATAACTAAGAATGTACCTAAGAGTTTTGTTTTTTGGTGGTTAGTTTACTTTGCTTTGTGTTTTATATTTTGCACAGATAGCCCTTTGTTGAATCACCCACATAAGCATAAATCAGTAACTTTTGTTTTTAAGATCTCTGAGAAAAGAAACGAGGCTTTTTCCATGACCTTAACAATGAACTTTCCATAAGAAGGTTCTTGACATGTTCCAAGATCTCTTGTACTCAGTTTCTTTATCTCCTAAAAAATAAATCAGATGGTCATTGTGGCAAGTTAGAGTTCATTCTCTGTTTACTGTCTATCTCACTGGATATCCTCTGCCTGACATGTCGTTCCCAGCAATGATGTCCCACCAACACCCATACAGTAATGACACCTGAACCTCCATCTATAGCCTTGGCTACTCCCTGAGTTCTAGGCTCTGTAACTACCGCCTGCCAGGCACATCCATCTGGCCATGGGCACCTCTGGAAATGGAAGTGACTACATTTTTCAAATAAAACTTTTTGTTTCTCCTCTTCTCTCTGCACTGATTAATAGTACCACTAGGCACCCAGTAATATCAATATAATGTACAATAAATACTTAGGAGCCATTCTAACATATTTCATCATCTCTAGTCAATAATAAAGATTGCCCACTATAAATAAATGCCTAACATTTCCCAAATCTCTGTCTTTCTCTCTGTCCCAGCATTGTTTCTGTCTTGGTTCCTGGTCTGGGCTATTGCACTGGTCTCGTAACTGGTCTCCCACTATAGCTCTTATCTCCCACCCCAGTCTTTTTTCCCATAGACTCTAGATTGATCTTTTCAAACTACCAATTTAATCATGTTGCACTCTTGCATAAAACCTCCAAACCAATTGAGTAAATTGTTTCCAGACAAACTAAACTCCTGCAGTAAGTGTGTGACTCTAAGAGAAACTCATCTAACCCAAGTTATCTAGTAACCCAATGATAAATAGAAGGAAGCTCAACAAATTCTTCATCCGTTACAGTGCAGTGTGATGGAAACATACCAAGCATAGGCTCAGTATAGTCTGTCATCCAGAATAAGATCTCTTATGACCTAAGTTGCCCTTAAATAAACCTGCTTAATACAGTCAGGAACCATGGGAGTGAAAATAGTGAGAACATCAGATTTTCTAACTGGATATTTCAAGTGTCAGCAGTTTAATCTTTTTTCTAAGTTTTATTATGGCCTTTATCAAATCTGACAGTAATAAAAAAAAATACTAGCACAGGAATGGTGAAACCCATTGTAGCCCAATGACTTCACTCTTTCTGAACAGTGAACTTACTCAGAGATGTTTAAATTAAAACTTCATCGGTTTTTACTTTTAATTTTGTTCCTTTGTAAAAAAGATAAAGAAGTCCTCTATTCATTCAAAAAGGATTCGATGAATGTCAACTATATATCTCATGCATCATTGGTTACTAAGAAGTTATAAAATGAATGTCACAATCTCTACCTTTGGAAAGCTTTCAGTCATCAGGATAGTGACATAGGTTCTTACCAACTTCAGTCCTCCTGACAAGAAAACCAACTAGCAACTATACATAGACATGATAACTGGAATTTCTTTTCTAGTACACAAGGAATATTCACAAAAATGTATAATATATTAGGGCACAAAACAAGTCTCAATAATTCAAGAAGATAGAAATTATATCAAGTATTATTTATGACCACAATTATAAAACATCAGAAATCAATACTGTAAGAAAAGCTGGAAAATTGACAAATATATGGAAATTAAACCACACACAATGGAGCAAAAAAAATTTTTTTTAAATAGAATTACCATATGATTCAGCAATTCCACTTATGGGTATAGAGCCAACAAAAATGGAATCACTTCTCAAAGAGATATCTGCATGCTCATGGTCATTGAAGCATTATTTATAATAGCCAAGACATGGGAACAACCTAAAGATTGATTGATGGATGACTGAATAGAATAATGTTGTATAGATGTATATATAAAACAGAATATAATTTAACTAAAAAAGAAGAAAGAGGAAATCCTGACATTTGCAACATAGATAAGCTCTGAGAATATTTTTCTAAGTGAAATAAGTCAGATAGAAAATATTAATATAATTAGATCCCACTTATATAAGAAATCTGAAACAATAAAACCCATAGAAACAGAGCAGCCTGGTAGATGCTAAGGGTGGTGGGCATGTTTTGAGGAAGGGAGGAATTGGTAAAGTTGGTCAAAAGATACAAAGGTCCAATTATAAGTTCTGAAGGATGTAATTTGCAACATGGTGACTATAACTCACAATACTGTATTTTACGTTTGAAAACTACTGAGAGACTAGATCTGAAAAGTTCTCATCACACATGCACACATACAGACACACACACACACACACACACAGTTGTAGCTATGTGAAGTGATGGGTGTGTTTACTAACCCTATTGTGGTAATCATTTCTCAGTATGTACATAGATCAAATTGCTATGTTGTATACCTTAAATCTACACAAAATTATATGTCAATTATATTTAAATCAAGCTGGAAAAAGGAGAACTCACTTTCAAGAGACTGAAAGTATTTCGGCAATGTAATTAACATAGCAAAGTTTCCTATAGCATTTACTATGTCCCACACACTGTCTTAAGAGAGCTTAACATATATTACTCATTTAATTCTCACAACAATCCTACAAAATAGATCTTATATATTCCTGATTTAACTGCTGAGGAAAATGAGGCACAAAGAGGTTATCAGAATGCTTAGGGCCATATACCTAGTAAGGGGCAGTATGGGTTTAAAAATTAAACCCATATACTCTGGCTCCATAATGCCATACTGCCTGTCAATATGTCAAAAAGTATAAATATGCACATGGTAATATGGGAACACAGTGTAGATAAATCAAATTCAGATTCATTAAAAAGGGGTCGGAGAAGTTATAATAACTAATATACTACACATTAACACATATTGTACTTATTGACTATGTTCTAAGTACCTTACATGTGTTGACCAATTTCAAACTCACAAAATCCCAATGATGTTGATGCCATTATTATCACAATTTACTAATCAGGAAAATAAAGAGTTTAGTAACTTATTCAAGATTTCATAACTATTAAGTGGTTAAAGCTTCTGTAAGAGACAGAGTAGACCTTAGTCTTAAAAAGAATTTAAGGCCTGACCTGTGGTGGCGCAGTGGATAAAGCATCAACCTGGAAATGCTGAGGTCGCCGGTTCGAAACCCTGGGCTTGCCTGGTCAGGGCACATGTGGGAGTTGATGCTTCTGGCTCCTCCCCCCTCCTATCTATCTATCTCTCTCTCTCCTCTCTAAAAATGAATAAATAAAATTAAAAAAAAAAAAAAAAAGAATTTAAGGAACATTAGCCAAGCAGCCACAAAGTGACCAGGAACATGGGTGACAAGATAACCTGTGCGAGATGATTGAGGCAAAGTCCACGTGGAAACGTGCAAATGTCCCCAGCAGATGAGACGATGAGGTGTGAGACGTGGATTGGGAACTATTAGAAAAAGCAGACCAAGAAGGGATAAGTGTTCCATACTTAGATTTTTAACTCTGGTAATAAAGGGCTTTGATGGGCATTTAGACAATGGACAGACATGGCCATTATTCTTTTTTTTTTTTTACAGAGGCAGAGAGAGAGTCAGAGAGAGGGATAGACAGACAGGAACAGAGAGAGAGATGAGAAGCATCTCTGTGTTTTTCATTGCACATTGCGACACCTTAGTTGTTTATTGATTGCTTTCTCATATGCGCCTTGACTGTGGGCCTTCAGCAGACCGAGTAACCCCTTGCTTGAGCCAGCAACCTTGGGTCCAAGCTGGTGACCTTTGCTCAAGCCAGATGAGCCCACACTCAAGCTGGTGAGCTCGGGGTCTCAAACCTGGGTCCTTCTACATCCCAGTCCAATGAATGCTCTATCCACTGCACTAATGCCTGGTCAGGCGACATGGCCATTATTCTAATTTCACATAGTACACTGATGATTGTAGATGAATCTTAAAGGACCTTAGAAGCTGTACAGAAGAGTTATAGAATTCTAAAATGACAGTGATGGTAGACAACCAACAAACTAGCAATGAAGTAAAACTAGAAGGATTGCTTTACTCAGACCATAGTCCCTTCTCTTTCCGAATGCTTGCTTGATCATTCAAGCCACCACTCACCCACAGCTGTTTCCTCCCACTTCCTTTCTAGAACATTAGAGAGTCACTCTGTTAAAAGCTGACTTCCCTATCTTTACTGAGTTCTACTCAACTCCTGGTTGCCAAGAATCTTGCACTAAATTACTATTTCTTAGGGCTCCCACTAAAAATTATATTCTTTACCAAAAATATATATACATATAATAGAATTAAAAGTTTGAATAAAACAAAAATGGCTGAACTTTCTATGGATTCTGTGATTCCCAATTCTGTTTTTTATTCATGTATAAAGAATCAGAGAATGGTGTTCTTGCTTTTTCCCAGATATGTCCAACGTAGTTTGGGTACATGGATAAAAAACCCAATGTCTGCATTTCAGGAGTTTGTACTAAAAGGAAAGATATTGTTTTACAAAGTGGAAATAAAAATTTAAATAGTAAAATATTAAACAAAAATATTTAAACATGATTCAATGGCAGAGATTGGCATGACTTGCTTTAGGCTAAAAGTAAACATGAATACTAGTGGCTTAACCAAAAAAGGGTTTATTTTTATGACACAATTAGAAATCGAAGGTTAGGCAGATCAAACAAGAAATAAAGAACCCAGGATCCATCTAGCTTTGTTTTTCTAAGCATGTGATTGTCACCCTCAAGGTTACAAGATGCTTGTCTACCTTCAGGCATCTGACATGCATGCTTTACATTTGTGGCAAAAAGTGGAGAAAGAAAAGGCATAAGTCCCTTTTTGTCCAGAAAACAATGTTCCCCATCAGCTAACCCTTTTGACTTTTTTATTTCAGCTCATTGCCCAAAACTGCTCTGAAAAGAGTCTGGCAAAGTGAAAACATTTACCTCTAGTATAGAGTATGGCTCCATTAAAATCAGGATTTCACTGGTAAAGAAAAAGGTAAGCATGGATATCGAGTAAGTAATTAGCTGGATCCACCACCATGAGAAACACATGCAACTGAAGAATAGACAGAGATGAGAACACAGCAAGGGCGCAGAAAGGGGCATCATGAGTAGCATGTGAGAGCAGGGTGCCCCAGAAGCATCAAATGCAGCCTCAAGTGTCAAGAAGAGGATGACAGAAATACAGCCACTGCGTATAACAATCAGGACACCACTGGGGATGTCCAGATGTCCGAATATAAATAGCACTATACCATTAAGGGAAGTATTCAAACAATTTAGTTTATTCCAAAGTGTGAACACTAAAATAAACAGCATTAATATACCTGATACAAAGATGTACAGCGAGGTTAGGGTGAGAGTTTATCCAAAAGGGCCTGGCACAAATAACTTCACAGTCCATCCAAAGAGAGCCTGATGTGATGTTCCGTGGGCTACTCTCCCTTAGTTTATTACACTGGTCCCTGCCTTACTGGGCCCATGTGAGAGGATAAAGCAGACTGTTTCCTTTATAATTTCCTGTCCTGAAGCAGCATTATCATCTACTGCAATGACAGACAATGAAAAGAGGGTCATCCCTCCTTCCATTACATACTCTGTAGCTGTGTTCTCTTCCTTCTGCCTCTGAATTATAGAAATCATGCTATATAATTGCAAGGTAGGTGGTCAATACATCAGATAGGCTGCTTTTATAAGCAACACACTCTATTTAAATAGCTCTCATAATTTGCATCCTAAATAATAATAATTTGTATATTTTTAATTTATTCTAAAAGAAAAGGCATTGGGACACTATCATTTTTATCTCCTGAGATCATTTTGGGAGCAAAATTTTGCTTTTCTTTTTAAAACATTTTTTTAAAGTTTATTTATTTATTTATTTAGAGAGATCAGTTTGTTATTCCACTTAGTTGTGCATTCACTAGTTGCTTCTTGAAGGTGCTCTGACTAGAAATCAAACCTGCAACTTTGACATATTGGAACAACACTCTAACCAATTGCACTAAGTGGCCAGGGTCCGAAAATCTGCTTTTGAGCATTTTAATGTCTCTTCTGGTTGAAAATAAGCAATCTTTTGTTTGTTCGTTTGTTTGTTTGTTTATATTTTTCTGAGGTTGGAAACGGGAGGCAGTCAGACAGACTCCCGCATGCGCCCAACCGGGATCCACCCGGCACGCCCACCAGGGGGCGATGCTCTGCCCATCTGGGGCGTCGCTCTGTTGCAACCAGAGCCATTCTAGTGCCTGAGGCAGAGGCCATGGAGTCATCCTCAGCGCCCGGGCCAACTTTGCTCCAATGGAGCCTTGGCTGCGGGAGGGGAAGAGAGAGACAGAGAGGAAGGAAAGGGGGAGGGGTGGAGAAGCAGATGGGTGCTACTCCTGTGTGCCCTGGCTGGAAATCGAACCTGGGACTCCTGCATGCCAGGCCAACGCTCTACCACTGAGCCAACCGGCCAGGGCTTAGAAAATAAGCAATCTTTTAATAAGGAAAATATCTGTATAAATATTACATTAATTTTCTTGAATTTATCCTGCATAAAGTGCCCTAACTTCCAATACACAGAATACTCTCTATATTCAGAATTATTAAAAGTCCAATTTGTTACTTTAAGTATATTTTGCATGTATATATCTTAACAAACTTTCATGTTAGAGATAAAAAGTTATTTTTTCAGATTTCACTTTAGTACAGAAGCTCAAATATCTCCCACATTTTTGAGTCTATTAAAATTTATCAAACGTATTGATTTCTTTAGCCTCGAATGGTAACTAAAACAAAAAATATTTCCAACTAATTATTTTAAGGGATGTCTACAACATGCACCATCTGTTGGGTTTAGCCTTTTAAGAGAACATTTTCACCCCAAATGGTTTGTTTCCCCTTTATCACATTTAGAAAAAAAATCTTGAAATATAGTAGCTTTAGAATAGTACAGTCAACTGAATTTAGGTAAAGACTAAATTCAGTTATGAGAAAACAGAAAATTTTTGTAAACAAACAAGAACAACAACAACAAAAAAACCTGTTAAATTAAAATCTATGGAAATGCATTCTAGCTCTGTCCCAGCTCAGGGGCCCTTCGAGGGTGTCTAGACACCTTGCTGTGTGAGAAATAATTAGAGAAAAGATATCACAGCTGATGATGTTCAGATCTTGTCAAGCACCAGTTTCTCCAAATATTGAGATTATCAAATGGAAGAAGTAGGAAGAACCAAAAGAAAGGGTGAATTTCAGCCCACTGCAGAAGGGAATTTACTACCATTATGAATATCCAAATATTAAATTAAATAGTGAATTCCTTTTTATTTGAAGAGATCAAACACTTGAAAACCAACTTAACAATTGTTGGTTAAATTATCCTTTATAAGAGAGCCACCTCCTTACACAACCCTTGAGGTATCATTCATATTTTTGTCTGTGTGAATGGCATCCCATTGGCCCAGCTCTTTAAAATAGTTTAGAAAAATGTCCCTCTTGGGTAAGAAGATGAAGGTAATGTAAGTCACTTGAATGCAAATAATGCAGTTAAATAAGAGAATGAGAGGGAAGATATAACATAATGACCTACCAGATCTGTGGTTTAAAAGAAAAGAGATTAGCCCGATAAAAGTCCAAGATTTCAAAATTGTGTAATCCAAAAACAGTGGCTTATTTTACAGTGAGGGAATTTGGAATAGGGAATCAGTTTGGGGGGAAGTCAAGAATAAATCATGCTCCTGGATGATGGCATGGAGTCCCATGGAGATGTGTCTAAATTTTATCACCCTATAAGACTGCATGCAACCTTACTGAACATTCTGGCTCTCTCGTACCTTTTATTTTATCCTCCACTAACACTAACAAGAGTTGTCACAAAGTAGAATTCAAAACACACTTGCTGAATTGAACTCATGATGTTTTACATCATACGCTGGTTTAAATCCACATATCTCTAGCCAGAATCTCCATGTGTAAATTGTACCATTGGCATGGAAAGAGACTGGAAACCTGCATTTTGCCAACCACTAGAATATCATTCAAAAAATTATAGCTTCTGTGGACGAAATGAGTTAATATCCTGCCAAATCGAAAGAAATGTGTTTTCTCCATGTTGCCAAGAGATTAATTTAAATGCTTGTGGTCTCATTCAATCAGAATTACATTTGACCAAAGTTGCAGTTTCATCAAAGAATGTTATAAACAAGAGCACAAGCAAAATTTCTACTAGTCATGTTTGAGATAGGTATAGAAATGAAACTTAGATTATATAAAGGCAAGAAAAAAATGTTGCAGAACATAAACTTGAGACTGAGTGTTTAATAACAGATGCTTCAAATTTTAAATATGAAATTTTCTTCATTGTAGATATATCTACAGATAAGCAAAATATTATTATATTAATTATTGAAGTCCAGTTTGAGTTTCAATACATACCATAGTATTTAAAAAGTGTTTCTTAAATGTACATGATGAATTCATTTATTTCACAAATATATATTACAAATCATGAAATTTACTGCTTAGTGAGAGAGATAAAATCAATCCCATAAAAGCATAGATATGTTCATGTACAAATTGTGAAAAGGTTAAAGGGGCTAGAAAGGGTTAGCATTGGGAGCCAAGTCAGTTTATAAAAAGATTTCTGTTCTAGACTAAAAGGGGAAGAGACCAGAATCTTATATTTCAGATCACCATTATATTTGAACACATTGCACAGTGCCAGATATAGTAAATTGAACTTGGGACTAAAATTTGAAGAGTAAGTAGGAATTAACCAGGTAAAATCTAAAGCTGAGAGTGAGTGCAATGAAGAAACTTCCTGGTTAAAGGGGACATATGGAAGATTCCTAGATGAGAGGAAAATGGTGCATTTGAGGAACTTTCAGAACACCAGAGTAGTGAGGAAAAGAAAGCTAGTGGGAGATGTAAGACACGGAGACCATGCATGGCTTTTATAGTTCATGGTACAGATCGTGACCATTATCTTGAAAATAATGAGAAATGATCAAATGTTTTTAAGGAATAAAGCCTTGTAATATTTGCTTCTGTGAAAACATCATCATAGTTGCAAGGCAAATAATAATAATAATAATGTGAATTAATGGTAACTAAATGGATGTAGTTACTAAGCTATTGCGAGCAAGAGCTAATGGCAGCTGAGACCAGGGTGTTAATAGCGATAAAAAGAAATGAATGAATTTAGGGACTAATAAGTCAAATTTACTTTTAGTAAGTGGCAGACACTATTTTTCAGTTACAAACAACAAAAAGGCAATTCCCTTGAGAAGCTTAGATTCTCGTTTGGGGGAAATGTAACACATCTGTAAAAAACATCATAATAGATATGTATCAGATATGAGCTTATAAAAGATACACAGTAATATGCAGAGAACAGTAGAGGCGGGTGAGCTACTCCTTCAGATACAGTGCTCAAGAAAAGTCTTGTTTAAGGAGGTGATGTTTGAGATGAGATGCGAATAAAATATAAGATCCAGCCACGGAAAGGCAGAGGGAAAAGCAAGTGTGCAGTCTTCTGGTAGAACTCGTCTTGGTTTATTAAAAGAAGGGCAGGCAGGCCAGCGTACCTGGAACAGAGCACAGAAGAAAGTTGATTGGGATGTGGTTGGAGAGACAGCACTCACTGTGATAGGAAACACAGGAGGATGCCTGAATTGGGTCAGAAGGCTATGGGTAGACATGTTGAGTTTAAGATCAAATATCTAAAATCAGAGACTTTTAAGAAAGCACAACAGGTCTATGCAATATTAAAGTTTTAAAAAGTCTGAGATCAAAATATTAATTTCAAAATCCATGTCATAAAGATGGTAAATTAAACTATGGATACAAAGAAGATACTCTAGGGAGATTACACAGAAAACAAAAGGGAGCAAAGGATGGAGTTGAGGAATTTCAACACTTAATGAAATGTTGCCACTTGGGTGGAGACATCTTTTGAGCATTTGGATTGGGGATAAAATTGGAAAAAGTAGACGGTAGGTGAAAAATTGATTCTGAGATAGGTTTGGTTTGGTTTTGTGTTTGATTTTATCTTTCAAGAGGAAGATACTTAGGCATGTTTATATGCTGAGAAGCATCAGAATATATGGTTAAAGAAATTAAGTCAAAGATATTACTAATAGCCAGTACAGAGACATTTCAGTTCTTGTCATTAATTGTTTTAGTAATTGCTCCTACTGAATATATACAAAATCTAAGTGAAACTATTTTATATAAATGAAAATTCTCATTGTTATCAGAATTGTCGTTATTTTATTTTTCAAAATAGTCTCAAAAATAAGTGAAAATGTTTACATTTGATACATACTATATACATCTCTACATACATAATATTTTTTATATATTTCATATATATGATCTTATTTCTTAGATTTGGCTTTATTGTTTAATTTCATCACAATATTTCACCTTGTGCATTTATTTTAAATATTGATATTTTATTTAAAGTTGTAAAATTTCAACTTTTTCTTTCCTTTCAAATGATTAAGAATTTATAGAAAGAAAAAAGAAACAAGAAAAAATTCTAAATAAATTTCAGCCATCAGTTTTCTCTGAATAAATTTGAACTAAAAAAAATCAATTCATAGCTATATTCACTAAATCTTCATAATGGTTTTATGGTTAATATGACTAAAAATGAATGACTAGAAAAATCAATGAGAAAGAAAATCAATGAGAAATAAAATCTCATCCAGATGTCGCTCATCAATGTTGTAGTCTGAAAAGGGAAAGTATTCAAAATTCCTAAAGGATCATTTAAAATAAAACAAAGAATGTACTATATGTATATTATTTCTATAAACAATAATGTGACAGTATTAACATTATTGATTTTTAAACCTTCTCTCTTGTAAGGATACAATGCATGCAAATTATTTTGAAATTTGACTGACAAGATAAGGAGTTTGAATTTTAGACTGTATCACACAGAAAAACCTCTGAGATGTTTGACCAACAAATGAAAGGTGCATGATAAGGTGTAAGGTTGCTTGGCATTATTAAAGATTAATTTAATGTTCAGTTATTCAGTTAAGAAATATTTATTGAGTGTCTCCTGCATACCAGACAAGGTTTGAAAAGGTTAATCATGGGCCAAATGCCTGAAATACTGCTGTTTCAAATCTTGAAAGTCAAGTCCTCTGCATCCTGATTTCTCTATCCAAAACTGAATGCTGTAGGTATTTTTTGTAAACATTCTATGAGACTGGAATTCTTTTTTTAAGTGAGAGGAGGGGAGATAGAGAGACAGATTCCTGCATGTGCCCCAACCAGGATTCACCCAGCAACCCCCATCTAGGGCCGATACTTGAATAACCGAGCTATCTTCAGTGCCAAAGGCTGACGCTTGGACCAAGTAAGCTATCCTTAGCACCCAAGGCTAAACCTCAAACCAGTTGAGCCCCTGGCTGCGAGAGGGGAAGAGACAGAGAAAGGGGAGAAGGAGGGGAAGAGTAGCAAATGGTCACTTCTTATTGTATGCCCTGACCAGATTTGAACCCACAAAGCCCGCACACTGGGCCATGTGCTATCCACTGATACAGCTGGCCAGGGCAAGACTGGAATTTAACCAAGGTGTAATCTGCAAGGAGTGATTATTGCATACTCACAAACTCACACATGGCAACTGCTTGCTTACGAGACAGCCAGATCTGGACAATGTGGAATGTTGTTCACATATTCTCCCACTGATTGGTCAATGACAAATGCTAGAGATGTGACTGAAAAATGGACCAGAGACATACAGTCCATTGGACCAGAGACTGTCTGGAGCCATGATTTAACATGCCTCATATTTTAAGAAGTAAAGAATTTGTCCTTGAAAAGACCAATCAAGTAATGATAAGCTCACAGAAAAGGATAAATAAACCTTGAGATTCACCAAACCAAACGGTGACTGAGCAAGCCGCTGACTGACACAGCAGTGTGGGTGGTGTCAGGCCTCAAGACCAGAGCAAACCCCAGATAGTTCAATGTTTGGTACCAGAAAGTATACAGAAAATTTACCCCTTTCAGGTCTGACAATAACCCTGAAATGTAACTAAGGTAAATCTCAATTTGAAAGAATACAGTTGAACTTAGAGATGGAATCTAAATAATTTTTAAACTGTACTGGAATCTGCAGTTAGGGAGAAACATAACCAGGACCCTGAAATAACCCACACATTAAAATATTCACTTGGTTGGATATATTCTTTCACGCCTGAACCTAGGCGTACACACAAAGAGCGATAGAGAGACATTATCATTATATGCCGCAGTGAAAATTTTCATGGCTTCAAAGTAGTTTGTGCATATTTCTGAAGGATTGAACTGCTTGTCACAGCGCTGACATGAAGTCATTCAAATGTTCTTCTGTAATAATGAATACTGGCAAAAGTTAAGCACAAAACAATGAACTGACAACAGCAATCTTTCTCCACACACTTTCTGTTAATCATTATCCACTAGTTATATATTTTTTTATAACTCATCAGTCAAAAAAAAAAAAAAAGATGCTAGGACACCCACCAACACTGATGATTAATGATAAGTTCAGATATGTGTAAGTCTGGAGACTAAATGATTAACCACTTTCTCGTTGCCCCACTGATTTTGAGAACTGTGTCATTGTGCAGGATTCTCTAAAAACAAACAGACTCTCATACGCATCGGCTTCAGGCAAGCTGCGGTCCTGATTATTGATTTTTTTAAAAAGGTATCAGCTTTAACAAGTGACCTCAGAGAACTCAGTTATCCTGAGCTACAGCTAATTCCCAGAGTAACCAGAATCAGAGAAATGTCTCAACTTTGAGTTATCTCCAGTAATAAGAGCTGATTCTAAAGTCCACACAAAGTGCCTGACCTCAGCCAATGATTCTTGTTTATTATCTAAGTAATGCCAACATGTCAGCCTCTGATGACGGTGTATAAGCAAAACAAGAAAATGAAACTTATTTTGAATGTACTGAAGTCTAAGGGGCAGGGGGAGTATGTTTTGTGTTATGAAAGTTCAACATTTTAATTGCACTCCATGAGAAGTTTATCATTCTTTCATATCCGATGTGCATCTGTCTTTGAAGTAATTTCATGTTTGTCAAGATCCCATCACACACACAATACTTTTGTGCATTACGCTGTGGTTTTTGTGTTCAACTGATTTCCCTTTCTTAGCTTTTTGCATTGAGGATTAAGAAAAATTTTAAAAATAATTGCTACAGGCATAAACCCTAGCCACTCTCACCACAGTTCTTCAAAATTTACCAAAAAACTTAATCATATTTCTTGGCTAAGTTTCTAACCTAGTCTTTAAAACCATTCCCCATTTTAAAGTGACTAGTTATTTAGTCCAAGTCAGTAATATTCTTGGTTAAGATATGGCTGGATATTAATTAAAAATTTAATTAATAACATTTCCCCCAAACATATAACATTTATATAATTTTTCAATTTCTTCTAAGGCTTTTCCATCTAAAAAGTCAGAGTTCATATACTCCTTAGCCATTTTTAAAGCCTCTTGTCTTACAAATATTTCATCCTAATGGCCACCATCCTCCCAGGTTGAAATATTTTATAGAACTTTACTCAAAATACTTGTGAAATTCCTCAGATTAACAATGATTGCTTCAGACAACAGGCAGAGTTAAGAGGTATAAGGAGTACTTTTATTTCTGTTTTTATTTCTGTATGTACTGCCACCTGGGAACTCCAGCAGAAGAAAAGTGTTACAAAAATATAATTTATTAATAATAATTTGTTTCATAACTGTATATAGAAAAAAAAGGTGGAAAAGGACTTGTGAAATGCCATAAAATTCCCTCAGAAGGTGACTCACTGATGGTGTTAAGTATTCACAACAAGACTAAAAGAATAGCTCTTACCATTGTTCTTATGACCAAAAAACCACATTGGTAACTCACAGCCAGGGTTGACAGCTTCTTCAGAGAAGGCTGTATCATTTTCCAAAGCACAAGTTTAGTAGACAAAGTTTCTGCCTGGCCCCAAAAACAACTACAAACTTATCTCTTAAATGCCTTCCTGTTTCCCCCACCTCCCCACCCTGACTCACACAATTCCTTTTGAAAAAAAGGCAATCTAATACAAGTATGACTTAGAAATAGTAATTTGAACTTCAGAAACTCATTTATTTGAATAAATCATGCAAGGACCAGGAAATCTTTATTTTTACTGTATCAAAAAGCAGTCAGACCTTGTTAATATAGGGTTTCCAGCCTAAAAAGGGTGTGAGGAAACTCTCATTGGTCCACCGATGAATATGAAATATATTTCCTGCGAGAAAAATGTAAGAGAATTGCGGTTGTTTAGCTGAGAGACAGAAATGTTAAGAATTTGCCCAATTTAAGTATAGAAATCATTTTAATTTAATTTCTGGGAAAGGAAAGGTGCATTGTTGATTAATGTTTCTTAATAGTATATTAGATATATGATTGTGAACCCTAGCTGCACATCAGATTACTTAGGAAGATTTAAAAAACATCAATGCTTAAGACCCATTTGCAAAGACTTACAGTAAGTCTATGATGGTCTTGGGTGCCAAGGCAGCTGTGTTTTTAAAACTCTTTAGACATTTCCAATGTGTAACTGGAATTGAGAACCGATGCAGAGAACATTTACATAGTTGAAGCAAGCTGAGATTTTCAGGGATTTAAGGAAGACATTTTAGGCCAATTTTTTTCTCAATTCAGGGCATCTATCAATATCAAGAGATCATCTGAAGGGCTATTATGAAATACACAAAACGGGCTCACTTTTCCCACACCTCTCATCGGAACCCAAAACATAACATTCTGAGGAAAAACTGTCACCTTATTCAAACATTAGTCAGGGTCCTCTGAGTTCTCTTCATGAATGAGACTTGACCATGGGCTTTGCTGGAACTGTATGGCTCAGTGTTAGTAAGAATCCTATTAAGCCAGTTTAGAGAGAATCCTCCCATCTTGCATAGCTGATCACCCTTGATATCTGAACAAATTCCTCACTCCCCATCATCTCTCCTTTTCTATCTGATTGCCCTGGCTTGCCTTCAGCAAGAATTCTGTTAGGTCAGTTAAGCAAGACTCCCCCAACCCTTGGTTTCTCCTCTGGGTAGTTTTCTATCCATCAACTACCCTCCCCACTACACACACACACTCTCTCTCTCTCTCTCTCTCTCTCTCACACACACACACACACACACACACACCTTGTTCTTACATTTGGAGTTGAGTTCCATCACTCTCTCTCTCCTCCTATTGCAATAGTCTTAACATCTACAATGCTCACAGAATAGGTGTCAAGAAGCTAAAAGTATCAGAATGATATTTTCATTAACACATGACCTTCTGAGGAGGTACCATTGATAGCTGCCTCCTCCTCTGCCAGACTGGGAACCACTCCGTAGGTCACCCATCGCCACCACTCTGAAATGCACCACCACCTCAGTATCATGAACTTCACTGCCATCAGGGTCCCAAGGGAAGAATGCAGTAGAAAACTATATAAAGGAAAAACCTGGAATTTTTTTTTGGCCCAAAAAGATAGGATGAACAAATGTGGCCCAGCAGTAAATATTGTAGAAATAAAACCCCTTTGGGATAACAGAAATGCAGAACTGTAAAAATGTACAATGGGTTTGATAGATGGCTTTGCTAGTAACAAGATATGTATTAAAGAGAGAGAGAGCAAGAAAAGAAGCAACAAAATATACACACAAAAAAAATACAAGCCAGCACTTTTAAGAGAATATGATTTCAGAGAGGAAAAGGAATATTAAAGCTCAGTTCCAAGTACAGAATGGGATCTGCAGAGAGGAGGCTGGGCGACAGGTGGGTGAATCGGGGCCAGCAGGTACGAACAGCTTTAATGAAAGTGGATTACTTTACGTTAAATGTGTTCACCATTGGCCTTAAATTTTAAGGTGCAACCAAGCTGCCACTGGTAAATAAACCCATCTCTGAGGCAGACAATAATAGCTAGAGTTTTGTTTCCCATATGATACTCACTTATAATATTATATGGATATCACTTGCTAAAGTTTTTGTGTAATGTTCTATAAAAATAGCATTAAAACACATGAAATATTTTAAAATTTTCAAGACTTAAATAGAGAAGGTGACTTTCTATCCTCGTGAAAGTAATGCGCCTGAAGGCTGGGGACTTAACCAAATCACCTTGCAAGGTCTCTCACATTTCTAAGCCTATCTTTCTTTAGTCATGAGCAAGTTTAGGGAGAACCTATTTTTAAAGTTATTTTATAGATAGGAAAATAGAGGAAGTAAGGGTAAATGGACTTCTCAAGGTGTTGGAAAGGATGTCTATCAGACTTAAAATTATCATTTATGGTCCCTTAATTGCCTGCTGTTAAAAGCACTGTTATACTTATGAATATAAAGTTTTATGTACATTTCCTCTGATATCAAGAGAATTACATCAAACAGAAAGCCTGCCCTACTTCTTGTGAGTATTTAGAATTGCATGTTGCATCAATTACACATGGTTTGGAGAAATACGCTGCCAACAACATGTAGGATAACTGGTACAGAATTAATGGACATAGTTGTGAATCCTTTACCCTTTGACCTTCCTTTGCCTTTCAAATTTTCATCGGGATGAATTCCACATACAGAATATATTGAATCAAAGTAAACCAAAAGCTTGGAATATTAAAACACTTATTAGATGGAAAAAATGGGCAGAGCTACATGTTATTAAGCAGGTGTTGCACCAAATTGAAGTTTTAAAAGCACACTTAAAATATACATTTGTTCAAGAAATATGAACTGAAAGCTTCCTCCATGCCAGGCACCAGGAGGGAATGTGCAAGAATGGGGACCCAGTCTGACTACTGTTCAACAACGATCACTCTGGTTGCTGGTTTGTGAATAGATTTTAGGCAGTAGTATGAACTGAATTGTGTCCCGCTGAAATTCACATGTTGAAATCCTAATCCCCTGAAGGGAAGCATAATGTGCCACCCTAAGATATGTGTCTTTGACATCTCAATTATTTTGAGCTGATTAATTTTAAGAAACAGCACACACAGGAAAAGCTCTGAAAACCCATTAAAAGTTACCCTTTTGTAAGAGAAAGTTACAATTATAAGGAAATCACCATTTATAAGGGTGATATCCTCTCCATATTAGAAAGAGAGGATGACTAAATGTTTATCCTTATCAATGAAGAAGACAGTAACTTAAATCTGGATAACACCCACATCCATGTTACCTGTGTATTATACTTTTCCTGGAAACTACCCAAAACTGACTGACCTCTCCACATCCAACATCTTCTTTTTTTTTTTGGTCTTCAGCTGAAGATGTGTCAGAGAGAAAACTACAGGCCCAAAATGGAGTCACTTGTGCTAAACAAAACCTAGATTTCATACTTGAATTAATTGCAGTTTCAACCTTCCCCAGAAATGTAATCTTACTAGGTCAATTTGGAACTTTCTGATCAGTACCAATGAGGTTATTTTTATGTGTGTCCTCTTCATCCCTCAAAGGAAACTGAGACAACCGGATAGATAAGACCCCTGCCTTCTCCTGAGGGAAAGTAACCTTGCCTGAAACAATCCTTTCTTTTCTTTTGCTAATAACTTTCTCATTCTGCCTATAAAAGTCCTCCATATCATATAGCACCTTTCTGTTTGTTACATAGGATGCTGATCAGAATCATGAATCATTCCTTCAGATTTACTTTGACTTTTTGTTCTTTCACAGTTGGTATTTAACATGAGGCTTGAGCCATTTCAGGGAGTGACTCAGTTTTCCTGGGTATTTCCCAGGCATACAGGAGCTATGCACATCATTAAACTTCTGCTTGTTTTCCTCCAGTTAATCTGCCTTTTATTATGAGAGAGGTAGCTTAGTCTCAGCCAAGAACCTAAAAATTTTTCTCCCTTTACATCATCCCCATAACTCAGAATGTGACTGTCTTTGGAAACAGGATCATTCAACAGCTAATTAAAGTAAAATGAGGTCAGATGAGTGGTTCCTAGTCCAGTGACTAGTATCCTTATAAAAAGAGTTGATTAGAACACAAACATAAAGGAAAGACCATGTGAAGACCCAGGGAGAAGACTGGCCAGGTACAAGCCAAGGAGAGACATCTGAGAAGACACCAACGCCCATGAAACCTAGCCTCCAGCACTGGAGAAACATGTTTATTTCTTTCAGCCACCCAGTCCTTACGGCAGCCCTAAGCTAAATCAGGGAGAAGGACAGCTAAGTAACAGGAAAAAAAAAGTAAAACTCTCCAAGAACCATTTTAATTATTCTAAGACAAAAAGGGTGAATTGGAACTCAGAAAAATGATTTTCTTTCCATCATTTTTTTTTAGCTAAAATTGTTGACAAAACTGATTTTACTACACAGATGCTGCGCACTGTCTAAATGTACACGAGATAGCGAAGGACTTGATCACAATTATCTTCGTGCTTTTCATTGTTTTGTCCATGGGATTAAATCATTCTGTGTAATAAACACAGCATGAATGTTTTGAGTACATTTTAAAATTAGAAGAAAATAGTAGAAACAAAATGTCCTGGGGCAGAGCACTGCAAAAAGTATCAAAGAAATATCTGAACAGGCCATTTCTGAGCAGGCCTTTATAGTACCGTGCCCCAAATACTGTCCGAGCGATTGTAGCTGGCAGGATCAGGAGAGTGCTGCTCTCATCTGAATCTACCCTGCATCTAGGGCCACGCAGTTTATTAATTCATGAGGTCAGGGGATACTGCAAAGAACAACTTTCCCAGCAGCTGCCATGGCTCAAAATTTTTTCACTCACCGTGATTTGGGCTTAGCTTTTATCCGTGATCTTCTGAATTAGGAGTTTAAAAACTGGGGTGATGAGGGGCAGGATTGTAAAAGTTGGCAGCAGAATGACTCTTCTCTTTGAAGAACCAAAGCCTCAAAAATCTGTGTCTATTTTCTCATTATTCACATTCCCCCCAAATCACCTCACTAACAAGGGAAAAAGAAGGGTAGAGGAAGAAGGTATCTCCCACACAGCTGGTTATATATTGATAAATAAATCCACTTTTTCTCACATGCCAGAATGTGACCACAGGGGATCTTCCTAGTAAAACATTAACCAACTCTGTCCTTAGTGAAACAAGGCAATGAATAACAAGGGAGGACTTCAGCTCTAATCTAAAACCATAAAACGAAGTGCATGAGGCATGATAATTCACCAGAAAGGAGATTACCGACCCTTCCTAGACTGGCAGCTCTTTAAATTAAGATGACTCCGAAGAGAAAAGGTGAGGTTTTCACAGGTCAGGCAACAGGCTGTCTCATTAACATTCAAGTTGAATATTAGTCCACTGAGTTTCTAAGAAAAACAAAACAAATATAAATAAAGAATAGAATTCTCAGAGTAGTGCGGTGGATATTACAAAATCAGACAGGTTTATGTATTAGGCAGAGCTCTCCAACACTTCAATTGTCCAAATATGGAAAAATCAACATTTTGAGTCTTTGTCCCCACTTCTATAAATGGAAGAATATCCCCCTCCCAGAGAAATGATGAAGGTAAAATAACATGTGAAAAGTTTAGTAGAATGCCTTGCACACAGAAGATACACCATGTATTACATTCTTATTTCTTCCCCTCTGCCTTGACCAAGAATCTATTTATACTATTGTCTGCTAGGAAGAATATGTAAGCCAGACACACTTTTAAGTTTGTCAAAGTGTTCTCCAAACCCTGTCATAGCAGACTAGTCTGACCTGCCAACGATTTTTTAATACACTTTCTCCTTTCTACTTCACTTTCGTCATTGTTTCTGTCGTTCTTGTTTGCTTTTGTAGTTTTCTGGAGTAGAATCTGGTCTGTTCTCATGGCTGGGTAAGAAAGTATGAAAGAAAAAAGAAATATTAATGGCAATATTTGAAAAATTGATGTTAATTTCATAAGAAATATGTCTAAGAGTCAAATGAACATCAAGATGAAATATAAACTAGATGAAAATTATTTGTAGTTTTTCTATTTTCCTTGTATTTCAAATAGAAGCAGCTCTCCTGAAAAATTCTAAGGAGTTTTATGTGGAAGCTTCCAGCCCCCGGTACTCGGCCTTATAGGCTATAGATATGCAGAAATTATTTCAGATGAAACCTAAATGAAGATCAGCGGGCATAAAGTTAATTAAAAACATAGATGTACCCCTGGATTTTAGGGGACCTGTATTTTGATCTAGACAAAGCATCCAGTATAAGTTCAAAGAACAAATAATGACATGTTGAAAAATACCATTTCCAAAATGAAAAAATGTCTCGGTAAAAAAAAAAGAAATATTAGCCAGAATGTAAATCCCACCTAGCTTTAGGAATTGTAGGAGGTAAATCTTACCACTGGATTAGGAATAAGGGAGGAGAGACTGTGCAAGTAGGAAGAATACAGTAAAGGAATTGGGAGGCAGGAAAGTCCGGATGAGAGCAGCCTGTTGCAGAAGGCAAAATGCATGGAGAGAAAATGTCAAAAGCTTAGTTAAGCAGGAACAGATCTTCACGATGACTTGGAACTGGAACCAGCAACAATGTATGCAGGCGAATTTTGAAGCCCGCCGCAGCATGAGTCGCTATTCTAAATGAAGAAAATATTACTGAGAATGAGAAGGAAGCATTAATCTCAGGAAGTGGCTATGGTTGTACCAGGGTTACTAATATGAAGATTGACAAGAACCCCTGACATGTCATATCTTCAGGCAACAGGGAGACAAAATGGTGACCCCATTAGAAAAGCAGGCTGGTACCCAAGGATGCCTTGGCCTTTGTTTTACATGAAGTTGACTTGTAGGGATACCCACATAATTCACAGGACCTAGTGCTAAATGAAAATGTGTAATCCTGACTAGAAGCAGTGAAGTCAATCTTTGCTTTCCACAGTGCGTGGCTGCAGCCCATAGTAGATTTGTATACCCAATGTCCTTGCTGGAGAGAGCTTTGTAACTGGATGGGAAATAAAAAAGTCTCTGTCTTACTCAGGCTGCTGTAACAAATTACCATAGACTAAGTGGCTTAAACAACAAACATTTATTTCTCGCAGTTCTGGAGGCTGGAAGGCTGGGTGCCCGCATGGCCAAATTCTTGATGAAGTTTACTAATTTACAAGGGCTACTTTCTTGCCACACCCTCAAATGGTACAAAAAGAGCTCAGTAGTTCTCTGGTTTCTTCTATCTAGGTACTAATCCCATTGATAAGGGCTCTAACCTCATGTGCTAATTACTTCTCTAAGGCCCCACCTCCAAATACTACTGCATTAGGGTTTCAACACATGAATTTTAAGACACACAAGCATTCAGTTCATTGCAGGCACCCTGCCAAGTTGCCTGAAGAATGCATCATAGCATAACCAGACTACGGTGAAGAGGATCACAGCTTTGTCCCACCCTGAGCCACCGGAAGTCATTGCCTAACCCTTATCCTCTTTGTGCTGATGCCCAAGTCCCTCCAGAAGTAGAGGACAGGGGCAGAATACAAACATCTCCCAGCAAAGCAACCCTGAGAGTGGCAGCCATGGAGAGCCCAAGCAGAGTCCAGAGCACCCAACAGCAAACACCAGGAGGCAGATAACTGCTTCCAGAGAGGTGAGAAGATGCCTTCCCCCAGAAAAGAGGACTCCCACCTCACTGAGCCAAGACTCTGAGGCCTCAAGGCTCATGTGCTGGTATTGCATTGGGCTTCACTTACAAAATACAAATTCAAAGACAGAAAGATTACAAATGTCAAGACTGCAACCATAGAGCATTTAACCCCAAGCAAGGGATGCTCCCAAACAGGAGCCCTGTGCAGTCGCATGGGTCTCACACCATGAAGCCTGCCCACCCACACTCATGGTTTTCCCTGGTGCAGGAGCTAAATGCCTGACCATAATCCATTTGTTTCTAAGTTCTCTAAACCACAGTAATTGTTTCCATCTTTAGCCCTGCTTCCCTCATTCATTACCTCTTCTTACCATTTGCCTTGATTCTTTTCAATTGTTTAAGCAAAAATCTGAAATACCTATAAAATTTTAACAAGAATTTAAAAATCAGTCTATGTGCTTTCTTTGAAGTTATGTCAAAGAACATGAAACTTTTTTTTCAAAACTATGTAGTTTTATCATTATTATAAAATCATATACTTACATAGTAAAACATATAACAAGAAATATGGAAAAATAGAAAAGAAAAAGATCTTTCAAACTTTTTATCCCTATAATCACTTCCAAGGATAGTATTAGTTCTTCCTGGTTTCACTGTGGTTACTGCTGTAGCTTTTAATACAACACTCATACCTTTATTTTGTTAACAAAAATAAGGGCCCCAACTCCCTTAAACGTTCCTCCAGTCACATTGCACTGTGACCTGTGACCCTGTATTGTATGTCAACACATCCCCTTTCTCTTTTATTGTGATGTCCTTCTGGGCAATTTTTTCATATAGGGTGCTATATATAATATTCTGAGTTTCTAGATGTTAAAATGTCAATGTTGAATAATATTGTATAGACAGTTTGAATTATTTTTGAGAGTTTCAAGTTGACTGTCATCTTTGCTATAATTTTTAAGTCATTGCAGCATCGCTTCCAAATATCCCGAGTTGCCAGGAATACTGCTCTTTTCTGTTGTAAATGAATTATTTCCATGTCCCCAGAAAGTTTTAAGAATTATTCTCTTCTCTTAGAATTTTGAAATTGAAACAAGATATTTCTATACTTTCTTTTCTCTTTTTTACTAACTCCTGTTAGTATTGAGTTTATTTCTCCACAAGGTCTCCTGAGACCTGAACTTTCTACCATTTGGAGAAATTTTCTTTTAACTTTTATAATTATTTCCTCTTCTTATAGAACTTATATTCAGACTGGTTTGAATTATTTTTATATTTTTCATCTCTAAATATTACTCTATATTCTGGGAGATACTGTCAACTTTATCTTCCATGTAGCTAATATGGCTTTCAGCCAGGATATCTCTATTTTTCATCCAGTGCACTAAATTTTGAACTTTGACACTCAACATTGTTTAATTCCCAAAAATATTTTCCATTCTGTTTGCCCTTTTTTTTTCTTTTTGAAAGTAGTATCTTCTGAAATCTCTTTGAGATGAACAATTCACATTTTTTTAAACTCTGTATTCAGTATTACATCTGTTTCCGCTGACATCGTTTGTTACATTTTCACCTTTGTACTTCTCTTCGTGCCATTTGTTTTCCTTCAAACCCTGGTTGGTGCTCTTGATATCTGCGCATGTATAAATGAAGTTCTCACTAATTAAGCTAAATAATTGGCAGGACTGTCCTCTGCATTTATGTTAGTTCTTTCCACCCCCACCCCCAATAACTTCTTTAAGTCTTGGTCGCATGTTCTGTGGAAGAGGTAGGTATGTCCAACAGCAGGCTTGCTGGTGGGAAATAAGGGCAAATAACAAGCAACCAGATGAAGAATTTCCAACACTGTGTTAACAACAGCTCAAAATTTAACAAGTTTTAACATACTGGCTTCATAGATGTAAGAGTGTTAGAGTGTGTGTGTGTGTGTGTGTGTGTGTGTGTGTGTGTGTGTAGGTAGGTAGTTATGTGTTTATGTTTGTCAGATGAGGAAGTTCCAAATTACCTGGAGCTTGGCCAGGGTTCTCTCTCAGGTCCTCACACTAGGACTTCATGCCAGAAAAACTGGAAGGTGCCATATCATTAGAAAAAGCATCATTGTCATGAATGGGAGCTTCCTTGAACGTGTAGAAGAAACAATTGTTTCCATTGCAGTTGCTAATAGATTTCCCTGATAATCGCCTTTAGGCAGGCTGATTGGTACATGCCACTCTTTTTATTGGGTAGCTCTATTCTTAGAGCTTTCCCAAGCTCTTGGAGAAGATTAAGATTAAGCTTCTCCTTGGTCCTTTTTCATTTTTCTGTCACTCAGATCCCATCTGCTTTCTATCTTTATGGAATACCTCAAAATGAGGTGGTGTTTTCCAATGCAGTTTCTGATTGCATTCCTTTAAAGATATAATTTCTATCATTTCAATGAGATCTTTGGCAGGAAGGAAGATAGACGGACATCTCAAGTTATAAACATCTTCAATCTTTTGATTAATTTTAACATTGATTGACATAATACCCGACCTTAAATTTGTGCCCATTTGACATTTGTCTATTGTAATTGCTCCAAAATCCCTATAAAAATCTTTTCCATTTCAGTCAGGAAATAGGATTCAGTTATGTTTGTGATTGAAATATTAGGTTTATCAACATGTTCAAAAAAACATTAAGTAAAGACAAAGTCAAAGAACAATTGAGATCTTTCATTTTTGGAAACAAAGATAAAATGTGGCCAATAAAACACAGTGACATAAGTTAAACTGACATGAGGGAGAAAATATACTATATCTTTCCTAAGGGTAAAAAACATTTGAATTAAGTAGTTATTATAAGAGATAGAATACACTTGATTGACTCTAGATCTAGAGAAAGCTAAACAGAGAGGGTGGATTAAGAATAAATTATGAAAATATGGTGATTAGAACTCTGTATATTATCTCATTATCTCATATAATGTGAGGGTACATTAAGATCTGATTACTGTTCAAAATGCCAGACACTGGTAGAAAGCAGCTACAATTAACTGTAGCCTTATTAATTAACAGCTTACATTTTCAAGGTGCCTCATTACTATAATTACAACAGAACAGGAAAAAATTTTTCTCACATCTTACAGTGAATCAGCATTAGAAAGAGATCTGAATTCTCAGTTCTGTATTTAGTTTGTTGAACATTTGATTTCATTTACTTTAACATATTTTATAAAAAGAAAAAAAACAACAACAGATTTCTACTTTAGCCAAGGAGACTAATAATTTTGAACATAGTTCATATAATACAATTTAGCATTATAGTTTCTAATGAGTGAACTAATACAATATATGTGAAAGAACATAAATTAATAGCTAACAGGTTAAAAATCGGCAAGATTTTTAAGAATCTAGTCAAATGCTGTACTATTCACTGAGGTACTGTAAAATCAATGAAATGACAAATATCAACCTACAGTTGATACCTTCTATTACACCATCATAGAAATTGAGTCAGTCATGTATCTGTGGATTCAGAAAATTGGTATCTTTGGGGGGGGGTTGTTTTATTTTAATTTAGAGCCTGTCAGAGGTTTTTGAAAAGAAATATTCCTTAACAATAAGTATGGAGTCTGGTCAGCATGTGATTTCCAACAAGAGATAACCATGCCGGGTACAGAATAAACAAAACAGTACTTTTGAGTACCTTCTACTCAAGAGAGTTTGATCTCATTATTTTATTTAAATTGCTAAACCATACTTTCATCTTTCTTTGGTTGCATTCCCAGAAAATACTGATGTATTTAAGCAAATAAATAATTTGTATCTGCTGTTGCAGAGGAGTGAGGAAATGACAAAGTTAGTCATTTCTCCAGGTCAACTTGTGCTCTATAAAAATGGGATAAACAGATGATGCCCTGAACAAAGTTGAAAGCTGGGCAATAGAAAAAGAAAAAAGTCTTCTCTTTGATATATCTGAACATCATAAAAGAGGGAGAAAATGACTAAAAATTAGCTCACTATACTTTTTCAGTACTATGTTTCATGAAGCAATAGTGAAAATGATGATCCTTCCCATACCTGAAACATAGAAGTCTCTATGAGATTCAAGACTTGCAGAAAACCCATTCTAATTTAACACTAAAATGTTCTTTGCCTCATCCACATTCATACATTTTTAATATTGTATTGAAATCTGAGAAAGAACACTTAAATTAAATTTGCCAATTTTTGAAGGTGGCTATGCTTCTATTGATCTATACTCAATCATGATAGAGTAATTTAATTTTTTATATCTTTTGAGCTTGTTCAGTGATATGTATATAATTAAAATGGTTGTACTTGTTTTCTTGGTAGCTGCTTATTTCTTTTAACATGATAAAATAGAAATTATGTTTCTAAAAATGGAGGTCAAGTTATTTTAAAGGTCTGGTCAGCGATCAGAATTATTTTCTTTGTTCTACTTAACAATTAATATAATTTATTTTACATAAACTTGCAAGTGCTGAAAGGAGAGGGGAAAATTTGATAATAGCAGGTAGTTTAAGTAATCCCTATATATCCACCAGTAAGAATGGTCCTAGATGATGTATCAGAATTTAACCTTTTTTTGTTTAACACATGAGGAAAGCTGAGGGCCAGAGAATTAAGCAATGCAGCGTAATGTCCTGCAGCTATTTTATTTAGTTGTAGAACTCAAGCCTCTGAATACTGGTTGTATAGGCTTTCCACAATACCATATTGCATCCCCTTGACTTAACAAGATTAAAATGTATTAAACAAGGTAGAAAAAGAAATGAAAGTAACTAAGAGCTTCTAAGAAATAGGTAGATTAGCTTTGAAGAAGATTTTTTCCCCATTATATTTCTTATGAAATCATGTTGTAGGTTTTTAGGGTGGGTAGTTATGTTTCTATCTATAAAGGGTCATAATCAGATTGCTAGATGTGTGTGTGTGTGAGGCATAAAATGGTTAAAGTCCTGAGGTCAGATTCCCTCATTTTTGTTCACAGAATGGCTCCTCATATTCTCCTTCTTGTGGTGTAACCCACTTTCCAAATGGATGTTACTGCCATAAATAGATCAATGAAGACATCGTAATAAATCATTACCAGGTTTTCAAGAAATAAATCCCAAAAAAGACCATAGACAAGACGTAGTTATTAAAGAACTAGACAGAAGAGCAGCAAGTAAAAGGCAAGCCCTTCTCTGCAGACGTAAAAGTAGCATTGCCACTGGCAGAGCTAGTAGTTGAGAAGTGACAACGCCTCTTTAAGATAAAGTGAGATTCTGATGGAAACATGTGATATTATCAGAATCCAAGTCAGTCGTTCGGTTACAGTCAGAAATAGAGAGCTTACTAGGATGAGAAAAACAAATTAAGGACTAGAAGGAGAAAACTGCAGTTAGTAAAAAATGAGAAGGGAGATACCAGTCATGAAGAGACAAGAAAATAGAGAGACAAAGGAAAATAATATACTTCCTTGGAGAAGTCACAAGAGTAAATAATTTAGAAGTGAAAATAAAAGATATATACAGAAGCATTCCAGATCAGAACAAAATTTAAAAACCTAAAGTTTTACCTAGGCAGATTTAAAAACCAGAGTCAACAACAAGAAATATCCCAATAAAAAGTAAAATTTCAAGGACAACTGAGTAGTCTAAGAAATAACCTAGAAGGAAACAAAGTAATGTCAGCATCAGCCTTCTCCTCTACAAAAATAAATACCACAGTGAAATTATAGAGGGTTGGGACAGAAGTAGGTTTATAGTTGTTCCAATGGAAAATAATACAATAATTATAAGTAATAATACAAGATAAACTGTTCTGCATACTCACAGTTGTAAACCTATCGTGCTCCACCCTATATATACAGAATCTTTCATTTCAAAACAAATATTTCACTGATCGACTTTATGATAGCTAAACTACCCTTTATATCAAAAGGCAACTGGAAGATATTCTAAAATCTAATTGGTTTTGAATATTTATCACCCTATTATTTTCCTGCAAAAATCATAATATTTTAGTATAAGCATGTCCCAAACAATATCCAGGACATACTTATACTTCAATAAAATTCATTGTTTAATCTGAGATTCAAATTTGACATGGTATTCTGTGTTTAATCTAGCCACCCTGATTATGCATAATCTAATTGGACTTGGTAAAAAGGAGCCAAATTGGTTACACTAAAAAAATGTTTAATTAGCTATGTATTTAGACTATTATATAGAAACTACCATGTTGAAGGTACCATGGTGATACCAAGTAGTGACTTCCTCTTAAATAATTCTAAGACATCTAGATGCCCTCTCTGGTTCTATCCTGTTTGGAAAGTGTGCATTTCAGGGTCTTTCAACATGTCCAGGGATTGAATGAAACCCATGGGAGCACCTTATTCTGTATTATAGTCAGCTATCTGGAGGCATGTTTGCAATTTGTTTTACCTAATGGGGTTTTTCAGGGTAGGTCAGTGCCTTATTTCAAACAAAATTTCTGAAAGAACCTACTTCTTTATCTAACGCATAAGTCACCTTTATTCTCACAGTCCAAAGTAGAGCCTATAACCTCTTCTTTTCAAAATCAAATATTCCTGAAGTGTTAATGTCTAGCGTATAATTGAAATGCATCTACATCACCTGGTTATAATTTGTTTTATTATTCTCAACTCCTTCCCCAAGAGACAGAAGTTTCTGGCCTCTTTCTCTTGTTTTCTGATAATCCACTCTCCTGAAGCTGAGCTTCCTTTGTTTCCAGCATGCACTGCAACGCATCCTCCCTGCTGTTAAAACAGGTGCCAAGCCACAGAAATAAATAAATAAAACGCCAACCAACAAGTACAACAAAGCTCACTATATAGTCTGTATCATAACAAAACAGCATCAACCATAATGAAAGCAGTGAGTGTACACTAAGCTAAGAAAGTAACCCAAAATATTCCAAGAATCCAATTTAATTAATGTAAAATTAGCTTTTACATTCACATCTTGTTGTACCATTGGGGAAATAAAGTTCTAATATGACTTGCTATTTGTATCATCTGTTCCAAGACTGTATTCAAATTATAACTGTGGCTTTTTACATTTATAACTATAATATAACAAGATTTTATTTTTTTAATTTAACAAGATTTTAAAAACTCAAGAAAAATCAAATACTTTCCATAATATTATACACTGCTAATTGATGAGATAATGATGACCCAGAAACTCTAAAATTTTGAAGTTTAATTCATTCAGTACATACTGATCACCTAGGACCGAGATCTTTGGAGATATCAAATACATGGCAATGCAACATGATCTTCCTTTGAATTACAATCTAATTATCAAAAGAATGTATTGTGATATGAATAAAAATGTCAAAACATTAAGTATTTTCAATGACAATGCAACATTTTCTTTATTTTTTTACTCCAGCTCTTAATATCTCCTATACATGTGCTAAAAAAAAGTGTGATGTAAGAAAAATTAATTAAGAATGGAATTAAGAATTCAGCAATGCAGTTGCTCCCTGCCATGCTTTGCAAGAGGAGATGAGCTCTTGCTAATCCCGCATATGCTTTTCTCTCCGCCCCTTTTGCATAACCAGGTTTGCTCAAACCATCATTACTGCAGTTTGCTCCAGTAGCGGTTCTGTCTGTGTCTGTCATTTTCACATCTCTCACCTTTTCACAGCTGATGGGTTTGTTTTCAAATGCCTACATTCTCAATTTTATTCTGTTAGTTTCAATTAACTCCTGCAGGTGACAATATTGGATCTCATGACCTAGTTGTTTCTCCATCTCCTTAGTGACTACCAAATGGAACAAATACACATAATCAGAAAATAAAGATTAAAGAAGCTATTTCAGGGGAAGATAAATTAAGAAATAATCTACCAAACAGGGCAAGGAAAATGCATCAGCATGCAGACAATGCAACAATCCTTTATTAGAACTCCTTGCCTGACCAGGCGGTGGCACCATGGATAGAGTGTCAGACCAGGAAGCAGATGACTCAGATTCAAATCCCCGGTCTCCAGCTTGAGAACGGGTTTACCAATTTGAGCCCACAGTCGCTGGCTTGAGCAAGTGGTCACTAGCTCTGCTGTAGCTTCCCCCAACCCCACCCCCATTCAAGGCACATATGAGAAAGCAATCAATGAACAACTAAGGTGCCACAGTGAAGAACTGATGTTTCTCATCCCTCTCCCTTCCTGCCTGTCTCTCTCACTAAAAAGAAAAAAGAACCCTCTTAACCTTTTCAGTGACTCACTTGCCCTCCATGTACCCATGAGACCCGCAACATTTTCATGCTTAAGAAGCTGCTTTGAGTCTCTTAAAATTGTATGATTCTTTTGCTTCTATCATATTGTCTTTCAGTCTGTGCTATGCACTCGGTAGTCTATAGAAAATTTTTAAATTGAAAAGCCTTCAAAAGAAAAAAGGCTATTGTGGACTGAGTAAATTAATTCTTTGATTCTGGAAAAGTTTTAATTTTGAGGACAAATGGAAATGTGCATATCATGTTGCATGGTGTGATAGGGGACATTTGTCTATGCCCTTTAAAAATATATGTCTCACAAAGCAAAGAAGAAAGAAGTGTTTGATAGGTCATTTTTATTGCACTATCTCATTGTGTTTGACTTTCACATAGCTTAGTCCTGATGTAAATATTCATAACCAGAAACCCACCTGTCAAAGTTAATACCCCAAATCAATTAAACTATGAGTAAAACTAAAGCTGAACCTTACTGTGAAGCAGAAAAATGTAATAATTAAGTGCAATAAAACTTCTTATTTAGCTATAAAGTTGCAGAATGTTAAAATTCTCTTGTTGTTTAATTAATGTAAATAATCAAATATAACTTAGGCCCAAGCTCCCTCCTTTCACCGAACAGTATGATATTTATCTAAACTACAGTATGACTGTCTCAATTCCTCATTTCAAAATGCTGCCAAAGTTGGACTTAGATAGCCAGTTTTCATAGTGAAAAGATTTCTAACATCCATTGACCATATTTCAAAGCCAAAAAAATAAATTAAAAAGAAAATCTCCTTTAAGAAAATGACTTCTTTTCTAAATGTAATATCAATCAAATAATTACAGAATCATTTAATTTACAGATATATTGATGATTTGCCAACCTAAAGAGATCCACATTTTTGGTATGAGCAAACAGCAAACTAAACCAAATAATTTGTATATTTAAAAAATTATTTTTATGCCTGACCAGGCAGTGCACAGTGGATAGAGCGTCAAACTGCGATGTGGAGGACCCAGGTTCGAGACCCCAAGGTTTCCAGCTTGAGCGAGGGCTCATTTGGTTTGAGCAAGGCTCACCAGCTTGAGCCCAATGTCCCTGGCTTGAGCAAGGGGTCACTCAGTCTGCTGTAGCCCCTGATCAAGGCATATATGAGAAAGCAATCAATGAACAACTAAGGAACTGCAACTAAGAATTGATGTTTTGTGCCTGACCAGGTGGTGGCGCAGTGGATAGAGCATCTGACTGGGATGCGGAAGGACCCAAGTTCGAGACCCCGAGGTCGCCAGCTTGAGCGCGGGGTCATCTGGCTTGAGCAAAGAGCTCACCAGCTTGGACCCAAGGTCACTGGCTCCAGCAGGGGGTTACTCGGTCTGCTGAAGGCCCACGGTCAAGGCACATGTGAGAAAGCAATCAATGAACAACTAAGAAGTCACAACGCGCAAAGAGAAACTGATAATTGATGCTTCTCATCTCCCTTCCTGTCTGTCTGTCCCTGTCTATCTCTGCCTCTGTAAAAAAAAAAAAAAAAAAAAAAAAAAGAATTGATGTTTCTCATCTCTCTCCCTTCCTGTCTGTCTGTCCCTATTTATCCCTCTCTCTGACTCTCTCTGTCTCTGCCACAAAAAAAATAAATAAATAAAATTATTTTTATGAGAAAACTTTGAGGTTATAGACAGAGTTAAGTTCTGGTGTCCAAGCTGACATAAAACATTACGTCATGAGGATCTTTATACTGTCAGTAAGTGCAAAATTTTTTACACTGGTCTCATATATATTGTCATAAAACCCAAATGGTTTCAAAAGAAGCAAATTCAGAACTCTCCACCAATGAATTCTTTGTTTTGTAAATTTGGTTTTTCATTATTTGAAAAAGGCTGGGGCACTGCAAAGTTCACAAGAAGGAGCAAATGGTATTTGAAACCCTGGGCTTCTTTGAAAGTCTCCCCAGGAATGGGGCTGATAGGCGCCTGCCAGTACCAGCCAGAGATACCAACCTACTGTGATGTTAATAAGATAAAGGATGCTAGTACAAAAAGCCACAGTAATTACAGGGGGAGGTAAATACTTCTTTGTTTCATGAACTGTCTCTCCATGCAGCCTGCACTTTAAGGCAAGAGCTTTGTTCTACTAAATGCACGTGTTAATTAAACATGTCTATAGAATTTTGCCCTTCACTGATAGGTCAGAGAAGAGCCATGATAGGATGTCAATTGCAAAAGACATTAGAAGCTGCCTGACCTCTAAACCTCCTGATTCTTTTGTTCTGACTTTCAAGAAAGTTGTTTTGTCACCAATTTTTCAAATACCCATCACAAATGTCAACCTCAATTGGTCACCAGAAACAGCATGTAGATTAAAGGGGTGATAGACTAACTGGACCATTTTATGGATACCTGGAAGTAAAATAAGAAATATGGAACTAGAATACAACCATAGAGTTTCTATAAAATTTGTTGAGATCTTCACCTGATTCTTTTCTGCAGGAAATTTTTGTCAGGAGAGAGATGGAGACAACCCTGGCAATCAGCCAAGTGTAAAATTCTCTCTATTTAGTCTTTATAAACTGTCACAATAATTATGATTCCTTAGCTTCATTTGGTTTCCTGAATATAGGACTGAAAAGGAGAGAACTGAATTCTGATTTGCTGAATCCAAGTATGTCTGAAATTCTAAAATGAAGTTCTTGTGCAGAAGTTTGGCATGAGTATATTTCCCTCAGTGTATCTATGAAGTGAGAAGCATGGGGCTTGTCAGGAAGTAGGGAGTTTTAGCCAAAGGAGCAAGCCTATGTTTAGATCCCTAGTTGGTTTAGCTAATTGGCGTGGAGTGAAGTAAATTAAGGGCCCTAATGCAGACAGTTCAAAGCCCGACCAGATGGGAGCACATAGGTTATGATCTGATGCTTCATAACAGGGGCTGTGCCCTAGACACACATTCTGGAAAGAAGTTAGATGAAATAAGCACGTGTCCCTGACTTTAAGAAGAATCACTCCTAGGGCACTGTTTCAACCTCTGCCTATATGATTTACTTAACATCTCACTGCTTTACAGAGCTTTAAAAAATAAGATTTCTTTTTCCTTCAATGATAGAGAAAGGTTGAGCTAAAGAGATGTAATCTGTTACAGATAATAAATGAAAAGAAGTGCTAAATATGCCACAGTCTTTGCCACAACTCTTCGGGGATGTGCTCTGTGATTTATAATTGCTTCACAGAGTGAGGCCCGAGGTGAAAGATGGTGAGGGGTATACCCATTTGGGGAGAAGAGGTCAAAGGGAACACCACTCTTAAGGCAAATTTCTTATTTCACTCTTATTGCAAGGAAAGCACAGTCAGGCTGTTGCAGATGTAGAGGAGATTCTTAGAACAGAAAAAATACCGCTCACAAAAATTAAGGGATATCTCAAAATGAACATGAAGTGATAAAATTTTTTTTCACTGATTTCCCCTAATTTTTGTGAGCAGTATATTAGCATCGGAATATTGGAATATTAGCATTGGAAAAGAAAGCAATGGTCACCTAATCCAATCCCTCCCCATAAGCAGAAAATGACCCTAAAACATCCAGGATTTTATAACACTTAGCACCTTCAGTGAGGTAGAGCTCTCTGCCACTGACAGGCCCAAGCCAGTTTCAGACAGCTATGACTGTGAGCAAGGTCTGCTTTCTACAGAACCACCACCTGCCTCCCTGTGACGACTTCTCTCCATTGGTTGATTCCCAAGAACTTCATCCAAATTGCTGATGGAAACACCGAACAAGGCAAGGTCAGTGGCCTCTCTCCAAGTATGCAATGATCACTAAGTCATCACCCAAAGCTCACCTAATGCTGAGAAAGCGGCTCTCTAGGCTGGAGGCAATAACCCAATCCAGCTCAATAGTGGGACTTGATAATTCTGAGCAATTTCACGTCGGCTGTGAGTTATTATCACTTTCTGTTTTAAGTGCCAGCAGACCGACCATCTTTTCTAGAGTTTGGCTGGGGATGAAGGAAGAGTGCCAAAACTGATTCAACAGAGTCGAGGTTAACCCTAGGCCTACCATATAAAGTTATAGTTATGCCATGACTTGAACATTTGAGAGGAAAACTCATTTGACACTCAGCATTTCCACGTGGGATAAAATCCCTCAGGAGACCTTTGAGACTTTTAGTGATATCTTAGAACATCTTAAATAATAACAACAAATAAGTAAAAATTGTGCTGGAAAATCAATGTTTTAAGGTACCATTTAAGATCTATTTCCACAGAATATACATAGCAACCACTTTTTTCTTCAAGCACTTTTCTCAACTTCAGTGTCTCTCCTTTTGCTTTTCTCCAAACTTCTCTGATTTCACTGTTAGTCCCTTTCACTACTTTGTCTTCTCTAACCATCCATTAGTATTGGGGGGTTCCTCATTTCCTCTTCATCCTTTCCTTCAGTAATGGCTTCAGCAAGTACCAAAAAGCCAATGACTCCGCACTCTTATACTTCCAGCCTTGACCACCCCCTGGCGCCCTGGACTCCTGAGACTGAAGTCTCCTGCTCTCTCACCTGTGCCATGACGATCACACTGGTGATCACGCTGGTCTGTTTCCGAGAGACCCTTCCCTCCCACCTTTCCCACTGACATAATTTACTCACCCTTCCAAGGGCAGCATAAGTGTCCATTCACATATATTAGCTAATTAGCTAATACTTGTCTCACTGCACTATATCTGCCATAGGGATGCTTTCCTCATTCCTATACCATAAGCTCTCTGAGGGCAAGAACTGCATCATAGCCATCATTATGTCTAGGACTTATCACAATAAATGAATTTTACCAGGGCAAATAAAATATCCCTTGAATAAAGTGAATTATGAAATGAGTTTCTCATGAAGTGGTTGAGGTGTTGGTGTTTACCATCCTATCACTGAATATATTAAGCTAGTGCTCCTTCCATAGGAGTATTTGGTGTGCATGCCTAGCAAGCATGCACCGTTTCCCCTGTCAACGGCCTGTGCTTAATGCTCCCCAGGTCCCCTGAGGCATGGTAATCGATGAATGCATTGCACCAAAGCTAAAGGCCCAGCAAGTGTGCACAGGTAATGGCATTTACAGCTAGACGGTCTCCTCTTTCTTAGAATAACCCGAGTGCCCCATTCTCACAGCACAACAGAATATTTGTCCAAGTTCACATGACATCTTAGTGAAATATTCTACAAGCTATGAAGTGCAGCCACCTCTAAATAAACAAATTGTTGCATAGCATCTCAAACAAATGTAGCACAGCATCTCAAAGTAAAACTGAGAGAGAACTGTATCTTTCTAACGCAAAGTAACATCAAGACTCTCACGCCCTGCAGTACTTCTTGTGTTTTCTAAATCCCCAAGATTAGATGCTCCAAGTGTTTGTGCTCCACACGTTAGCGACAAGTGTTGCAGTGAACACCGTGACAACACACAGAGGACGCCAGGGCCTGAAGAGGCCTCAAAGAAATGTGCAACGAGAGGTTACGGGGACAAGTGGTTAAGGGCAGACACTAAAATGATGAATGGAGCCGATTTTCTGGTAAAAAGAATGAAAAGAGAGATTTGTATTAAGAAGAATAGCATTACAATGAAGGAAAGCCATAGGATATCATGAAGAGCGTATCCCTCCTGGGTGTATCACATGTAATAACAGAAAATACACTGGGATAAAAGACCCAAGGGGTCAGGAACTAAACAAGTCTGCCTCAGCTACGTGCAGGGCATGGACTGGGTGTTCTTCCATTTTTTAAAATGAAACTATTTATTTTGAGATTAGCCGTTTTCTACCTAATAAACTTTGTTATGGACTGAATGTTGAACCCTAACCACCAACATGATGGCATGTGCAGGTGGGGGCTTTGGGAGGTGAGTATGTTTAGATGAGGTCATGAGGGTTGACCCCCAGGAAGGAGCTTCACCCTGAGAGAGGAAGAGGCCAGCACTCACTCTCTCCCCCACACAGGGACACAGAGAAAAGCTGACCATCTGCAAAGCAAGGAAAGGATTCTCACCAGGACCTCGACCGTGCTGGTACGCCAATCTTGGATCTCCCAGCCTATAGATCAGAGGTCAGGAACCTATGCCTTGCGAGACAGATGTGGCTCTTTTGATGACTGCATCTGGCTCGCAGACATATCTTTAATAAAAAAAAATAACATTAAAAATATAAAACATTCTCATATATTACAATCCATTCATTTCCTACCGCTCATTTTCATGGTTGCAGGTGGCTGGAGCCAATCACAGCTGTCCTCTGGGACAACACCAAATTTTTATTGGATAATGAGTAACATACCCAAGTCGTTGTGAAGTCAGGAAGTAAATTTCCCTCCTTTTAATCAAGTAGTCAGCTAGCTAATTGCAGAAACCCTTTTGACAAAGAAAATGGCTAAAAGGAAAAAAAATGAAGAGTATCGTACTTTTCAGCAGGAATGGACAGAGGAATTCGCCTTTGTGGAGAAAGCAGCTTCTGCAGTGTGTCTAATATGCAATGATAAAGTTGCATCGATGAAACAGTCAAATATAAAATGGCACTCTGATACACACCATATTACATTTGCATCAAAATATCCAGAGGGGGACAGCAGGAAGAAAGCATGTCAAGAGCTACTGTGCAGAGTGCAAGCTAGTCAGCAGCAACTCTGTGTTTGGACCCAACAAGGTGACTGGAATTCAGCTAGCTTTGCTGGTGCTTTAGCAATTGTGAGAAACGGAAAGCCATTCACAGTGGGGGTATGCCAAAACATTCGTGCTTGATGTTGCCAATGAACTTTTTGATGACTTTTCGGATAAAGACAAGATAATCATACAAATAAAAGACACGCCTCTGTCAGCAAGAACTGTTCACGATTGTACCATCATGATGGCAAATCAAATTGAGACAACACAAGTGAAGGACATAAATGCAGCACCATTCTTTTCTCTCACTTTGGATGAGTCAACAGACGTAAGCCATTTATCCCAATTCAGTGTGAATTCAAGGTATGCTGTCAGTGATACACTACATGAGGAAAGTCTTGCTGTTTTGCCTATGAAAGAGACAACAAGAGGGGAGGATTTATTCAAGTCTTTCACTGAGTTCGCTTAAGAAAAACATCTACAAATGGATAAACTTATTCCGGTGTGTACTGATGGTGCTCTCTGAATGATGGGGAAAAACAGAGGATTTGTAGCGCTTCTTCATGAACATAAAAAGAGACCCATCTTAAGTTTTCACTGCATCCTACATCAGGAGGGACTTTGTGCTCAGATGTGTGGCGAGCAGCTTGGTGAGGTGATGTCGCTGGTCATTCGGGTGGTCAACTTTATTGTTGCCCAAGCTTTAAATGATCGTCAGTTTAAAACACTGCTGGATGAAGTTGGGAATAATTATCCTGGCCTGCTTCTGCACAGCAATGTGCATTGGCTGTCAAGAGGGAAGGTGCTCAGCCATTTCGCAGCTTGTCTGAGCAAAATCCAGACTTTTCTTGAAATGAAAAACGTCGAGCATCCTGAGTTAGCTAACACTGAGTGGCTCCTGAAGTTCTACTATCTCGTGGACATGACCGAACATCTGAACCAGTTCAATGTGAAAATGCAAGGCGTTGGAAATACAGTCTTATCCCTTCAACAAGCAGTGTTTGCATTTGAAAACAAGCTGGCCTGACCTGTGGTGGCGCAGTGGATAAAGCGTCAACCTGGAATGCTGAGGTCTCCGGTTCGAAACCCTGGGCCTGCCTGGTCAAGGCACATATGGGAGTTGATGCTTCCAGCTCCTCCCCCCTTCTCTCTCTCTCCTCTCTCTCCCTCTCTCTGCTCTCTAAAAATGAAAAAAACAAACAAAAAAAAAACTATGAAAACAAGCTGGAACTCTTCATCTCGGACATTGAAACAGGTCGTTTACTACACTTTGAAAAACTGGGAGAGTTTAAAGATGCATGCACAGCAAGTGACCCTACTCAACATCTTGATCTCCAGCAGCTAGCGGGCTTCACATCTAATCTCCTGCAGTCATTCAAGTGCACTTTGGAAAATTTTGTGAGTGCACTTGTCTTTTTAAGTTCATCACCCATCCACACGAGTGTGCAGTGGACAGCACTGACCTGAGTTACATCCCCGGTGTTTCCGTCAGAGATTTTGAGCTACAAGCTGCTGACCTGAAGGCCTCAGACATGTGAGTGAATAAGTTCAAGTCACTGGATGAAGGATTGGAAAGACTTGCACAACAGCAAGCAGAGTTGGCGAGCAAACACAAGTGGGGAGAAATGAAAAAAACTTCAACCCGTGGTCCAGCTGATTGTCAAAACTTGGATTGCGCTTTCCATCACATACCACACACTGCTGCATGTGAGTATTGCTGTACTGACAATGTTTGGCTCTACGTATGCATGTGAGCAGTCTTTCTCATATCTAAAGAACGTTAAGATCAACCTACAATCACATTTAACGGATGGAAGTTTCAACGCCTGCATGAAGCTTAACCTCACCTTGTATCAACCAGACTACAAAGCCATCAGCAAAATTATGTAGCACCAGAAGTCACATTAATGGTAAGAAATACTTTATTCATCATTGGTTAGCAACAGCATAACAACATTATTAAAAAGAATTCAGAGACTTATTGTATTTTCAAAGTGTTGGTCTTACATAAAATACACACATTTACTTGTATTTAGTGTTAAACATAATGAATGACTCTCACGGAATTACATTTTAAAATATGTGGCGTTCATGGCTCTCTCAGCCAAAAAGGTTCCCGGCCCCTACTGTAGATCATAAGAAATAAATGTCTGTTGTTTAGGCAGCCTAATCTGATAGTTTGTTAAGCAACACAAGTTGACCAAAATAAACTTTATGTTTCCCCCATTTTAAATAACATTCTGCTATATGAAAGAAGCCAAATTAGTGTTTCTCAGCACCTCCCTCTTCCAAGTCAGAAGTTCTTGAAAATGATATCCAAATAACATCATTTCTTGTCTTTTCTTTAAATTATGCGTATTTGGATAAGATGGAAAGTAAACCATAACATGGCAGAGGATAAATCAGTTTATAAATGAGTATAAAATACATTCATGAAGAAAACAAGTCTAGCCCTGGCCGGTTGGCTCAGTGGTAGAACGTCGACCTGGCATGCAGGAGTTCCGGGTTCGATTCTTGGCCAGGGCACACAGGAGAAGCGCCCATCTGCTTCTCCACCCCTCCCCCTCTCCTTCCTCTCTGTCTCTCTCTTCCCCTCCTGCAGCCTAGGCTCCATTGGAGCAAAGTTGGCCCAGGTGCTGAGGATGGCTCTGTGGCCTCTGCCTCAGGTGCTAGAATGGCTCTGGTTGCAACAGAGAGACGCCCAAGATGGGCAGAGCATCGCCCCCTGGTGGGCATGCCAGGTGGATCCCGGTCGGGCGCATGTGGGAGTCTGTCTGACTGCCTCCCTGTTTCCAACTTCAGAAAAATACAAAAAAAAATAATAAGAAGAAAATAAGTCTATCATATAGGACCAGCAATATTAGACTGGGCAGTAAAAAGAATATGTACCTTTGCATAATTAAAGCAAATATTTTTTTCATCTTTCTGTCTCCCTTTGGCACTTAAGTCCACAGGAAATGGTCTTTTAAGTCTATGAGCACTGTCTACAAGATGTGGAGGACATGATGTTGAGAACAATTCAAAGGGGTTCTATTTTCTAACATATAAATAAATGTCTTGAGAATTAATACACAAAACAATAGGTAAAAATGAGCAACGTAATAAAAACAAACTTGAATATGCCATTATATAGCCTTGGCTTTCTGATAATTATGCCCTTTCTCCAAACCTCTTCAGGGCTCAGGTATAATTAAAACAGTCCTTACTGGCAACAACTAAGGTTTTCATCATAGACATGTGAAATTATAGCAACATATATGAGAATAAAATGTGAATATATATATATATATATTTTTTTTTTGTATTTTTCTGAAGCTGGAAACGGGGAGAGACAGTCAGACTCCCGCATGCGCCCCAACGGGATCCACCTGGCACGCCCACCAGGGGCTACGCTCTGCCCACCAGGGGGCGATGCTCTGCCCCTCCGGAGCGTCGCTCTGCCGCGATCAGAGCCACTCTAGCGCCTGGGGCAGAGGCCAAGGAGCCATCCCCAGCGCCCAGGCCATCTTTGCTCCAATGGAGCCTTGGCTGCGGGAGGGGAAGAGAGAGACAGAGAGGAAGGGGGGGGGGGGGGTGTGGAGAAACAAATGGGCGCTTCTCCTATGTGCCCTGGCCGGGAATCAAACCCGGGTCCCCCCTCATGCCAGGCGGACGCTCTACCGCTGAGCCAACCAGCCAGGCCCTTGAATATATATTTTTTAATTTCACATGATGTTTCATAAGATAGCCTTTTAACTATTATAATTTAATTTTTGAATTAAATTTTACATGCAATACTATTTTGTATTTGTTTCAGGTATAGAAGACACCTTTTTAAATATATATATATATATCCTAAGGTTATATAAATATTATACAAGTCCATAAAAATAGACCTTTCAGTTGTATGTTCCATATGACATTAGCAACTGTCTCAAATATTTTAGCAATGGATATTTTTTTAACTTTATTTTTCCAGCTTTTAGTGATCAGATGGAATGAAATCCACACTGGGCCTCTCCTACTTGGACATTAGCCCCCTGGGCACCCTTCTCAGCCTCGGGCACAAGGTGATGAACCTGTTCCAGTATATTCTCTTCCACCCCATGCATACCTTTTCCACTTCTAAACTAGAGAGTGTGAATGTCCAAGACCAAACTGAGCACTGTCACCTGCTTATAATCTATATGTATCACTGCTTTCTGCTATACAGACTGACCCTGGTCTCCCTTCAAGATGACACCTTTCCTAATAGGCTTGTCACCGTTGAAGGCACACGAGTCTCTACTCCTCACATCTTTCCCATACATGTTGACACCATTTCATGGACAGCATGAATCCCTTATGGACTGGCAAAAAACATCAAAGAATAATATTACCATGGCTGCAAGTACAGTGAGGAAATGTAGAAGCTAAATCTCCAGCCCACTGCCATTTCCTTTTATAACAACTTGCAGTTGTCCAAATTAGTATAACTCCTGACTGCCTTGAAAGAAGCAGATATGAGTTTTAGTGGGAGTTGTGGCTCATTGACTTTAGTGAGAGCATACGACTCGATTCCTCTGAGTTTTATACGGTGATGAGCTAAGTTAGGTTAGAGCAAACCTTGGAGCATAATTTGATTGGTTTTCCCTCCATCAGTGATGGATGCTTGATAATCACTTTCTGCCTATTATATCAATAAATCAACTGCAATTCAATTTTAATCTGTAAATAAAGTTAAATCAGGGCTATGAGGATATTACACGCCTGCATTAGCTACTTATAGGTGTCATTACTGTCTGTGGTTACTGGGCCAAATGCAGTCATTTGAGTTTTTAAGTTCTAGATTTAAAGAAGCTGAGACAAATTTGCTCAATGTCCTTACAAGAAACACCATACACCCAGAGAAATTTGTACCTGCCTGAAATTGCAAACATAAATTATATAATATCAGAAATAAGGATTTCTAGCTTCAAGCACCAAGTGATATTATCTTCAGAGTGTCAATAGGGATTGCAGGGAACACAATACAGAATAAAGTGCAATACTTCTCACAGAGAAGGGGGGGAAAGGGCCAACATTCCCATCTCAACCTGAGAAATTAAAGCGAGAAATGAATCCAGTCCATCAACCTGCCATGCCGCCCAGTGCTCACAGCTGGACCCCTCCCACAGGCAGCATCACAACACTCAGCACATCATGGGTGCTCAAAACATATGAGAGAACACTACCAACCAGCTGGCACTCACGGCAAGGTACTGGGGCTTCAGATCTCTGACATCATGGGACGTGCCTCCATGAACGTAAAACACGGGAAGCTGGTGGGAGGCAAGTGTCAGCCCAGTAGACTGAAAGAGAGGCTGGCCTACCTCGGTGAGAACGGTGAGGGAGGAGCAGAAACAATGGAGACCACTGCCATTAGCTCTGTCAACAGATGGATTCCTCAGCCTTCTGCGACCAAAACCAACTAAAAAATACAGGAGCATAATTTTACAGCAGTTATCTTAGACTCGCCACACTTGTGTGTCAAGTTATTGAAAAGTAAACATTCCAGAATGGTATTTTCCATTTAAGCTGGGTCATAGAAAGTCACACACACATTCTGAATAGGACTATATACATGTTTCTTTCTTTTTTTTTTTTTTAATCACATGAATAAGGGAAACACAAAGAAATCACCCATAACACCTGTTTAAAAAGCTGGACTTAGCACATTTATGCTCCAAATTCAACTTGAACACCATTTCATAGAGGCTTCAAGATAATAACGAGAGCTTACACTAAAAATAAAAATTGATTTAGACAGACATAGGACTTTTAAGATAAATGTAATTCTCCTACACCCTGTTTAACTTTTGTGTTGTCAAACCACTTCCCTTTGAATTAATTATTTAAACTAAATCAGCAAGCCTTAATTTTTGTTTGTTTTTGTCTTTGCTTCCATGGTTATATTATGGGGAAAAGTTGAGGAAAATCAAGTTCACCATCAGGATACCCAGCACCAATGTCAACACCCTGAAAGCCTAATTCTACTGTTACAGCAGCAAAGCAAACAAGACTGACTTGCGTGGAGTCCAGGGGAGCTAAGGGAAGCCTAGAGCAGACCGAAGGGGATTCACACGCACAGGGTGTGCACCTGCCTTTCTAGTTTACAGTTCACGTCGGTCCATGAGGAAACCCTTGGTGCTCCTACTGGAGACAAGTGCTTTTTATCTTCAGGGTAAAAAAAAAAAAAAATTGTGGGAAGAAATTTATAATCCAATTACACATATGGAGTATGAAGTATGTATGCATATAAAGATATATGGAGATACACATACATTTGTGTGTGTGTGAGAGAGAGAGAGAGAGAGAGCACACAAGCATCTCAGATATAATGATTAAACAAATTATAGTTTGAGTGGCACACTCCACAGCACTTCAAATAGTATTAGAAATAGTTACATCCAGCTTACTCCACAGAAATCCCTGGAGCTGATGCCAGTAAGTTCACATTCAGACTCAGTTATAAGCATGACCCCCTTTCAAAATTTATTCACAATAGCTGAAACCCCAAAACAGCATTTTAAAAATCAAATTAAAAACAGGAGGATAAGAAGGGTTCTGAAGCTGTACCTCCCAAATTATCAAGGTCACTATTAGGTTATGATTTGGTACTGTTTTAGTATCAAGTATATTTAATTTCACAGACTGGGATACAGTGTGAAGACCCAAAGATTTACTGAGCCAACAGTAGGGCACATCAAACTCCTAAGTCTTCCATTCATCAGTGACAGAAGATAAAGCACAGACAGAGCCCCTCCCCTGGTGCACTCACTCCAACAACATCCCACAAATGCGCATCATTGGATTTCTATGCGTCAGACTCTGCCCAGCACTATCAACACCTCCACCACTCGTCTGCATCTTAGTCAGCAGACCAGCCTGTCCCTTACAGCCTCACCTCGCCACAGTGATGCCAAGTCTCGGGAAAAAGCACCGTTCTTTAAAATAAGATGAAACCCTTTTTCACATACGGCAATTTTCAATTAGCTAGCATTTTAACTTTGCCAGAAAACTCCATAGTTTTAACTAATTTTGGAAAACCAGTATTTAACAAATTCATTCCTATTTTGCTTATCTGGCATTCCTTACGCTCGTGAGCAACCACAGCTTATATTCAAAGTCTTCCATTCTCCTTCCTGGGAAAAATGCCATATAAAAAGAATCAATATACAATCTCCTTTTGGAGAAAAGAATATGATAATGCCCTCTGTCTCATGACACTAGCCACCAATCTTTGTCAAGTGTGGAACATTAACGAAAGTGGAAATGTCATATTCCATCTACATGAAGAACAAACTAAGAAAGGGTTCTAATTCCTCTTTACCATTAGACAAGGGGTCTCTACCCTGATGTAAGAAAGTTAATGAGTGAAAAATATTGAAATTTTTCCATTGGAAATATTTCTGTTAGAGACTTTGATGTTTCAGCACTGCTAGAAATAATGATTGCCAGCTTAAAGCTTTGCTGCTATGTATCACACTCTTATTAATATTTCCTTAAAATAACAAGGGAAGTAATTTATAAACTGAGCAATAGCACAAAAGCTTAAATTGATCAGAGTTGTGGGATTTAAGTGTTGGGAGGAGGGTAAAAGGCCTCTTGTCCACTCCGATAACCTTGACAAGTTGTGGTTTAGCTTGTCTGGGTTAGAAACATACTTCCCAGGAAAGTTGATTATATCACTGGACAACTTGAATCTTTAGAAGTCCTTTCCTTTAATCGAAATGTTAACAGTAGTTACTTACCCCTAGGGAGGTGAGGTGAGAGGGAACTTCTACTTCCATATTAATTGAATTTTTCAGAATGACAATATATTAGTTTGTAATCCCAAATAAGTGATTTAAAATCTGACTTCCATTACTTTCTACTTATTTATCCTTGTTTTTAACTAATAAGAGCTCCAAGAAGCATAGATAAAAACTTTTCCATTTGGTTGCATGAAGGTAGATCAGCTCTCCTCAGTCTTGCTTCTTTATAAAGTCTAGCCTGGGCTCTCCCACCAGACAGTTTTCTGGGTACCACTGGGAGACAGTTGTCTGAGGGTCTCACATTTCTGCACATCTTGTGAGCACGGGCACTTACTGGCACTGCTCCAGACAATTTTTCAACAATGCTAGGAAAGTGAAGAGCCTTAGAAAATGAAAACAATGTGTCACTTTGGAACACAAAGCAGGCACCTGCACTACCCAGTATGTAAAGGACTTAGTTCCATTAAATTTAGAGTTCTCCTCCAGCAGAGCAACCTACTGTAAATGCAGCTGTCATACTGTCCTGCAGCAAACAGGGCTTGGGGAAGGCACCAGAAAATCCAATATGCTGGAAACTAATGTAACTTTTAGTAAGAAAGTCTAGGTATGGCCCAGGAGTCTCCTGCCTTCTGCCAGCATCCATGAAACTGTCCGGCTAAGAGATAAGGCTGAAAAGATGGTAAACTCTCATTCCTTTCTCACTTTCTGCAGGTATTGTACACAGTCGAGTTGAAAATACATTCTGGGTCTCTAGGAGATGATATTCCAAAAGTGTCAAACTTGTAAACTTTTGAATGAGATGTAATTGGAGAAGCTTCAAGCTGTATTTTAGCACTAAAAATAAACAAAGTATAAAGAAGGAGCAGAGTTGTATGGTCAGAAAGTCTACTCAGCAAAAAGTAAGACAGACGTGTCAATGTATCAAAGGAAGAGGGAGTGTCCTATGATTGTGAAAGGGGCGGCTTTAAAAAAATTATACAAGCCCTGGCCGGTTGGCTCAGCGGTAGAGCGTCAGCCTGGCGTGCGGGGGACCCGGGTTCGATTCCCGGCCAGGGCACATTTGCTTCTCCAACCCCCCTCCCCTCCTTCCTCTCTGTCTCTCTCTTCCCCTCCCACAGCCAAGGCTCCATTGGAGCAAAGATGGCCTGGGCGCTGGGGATGGCTCCTTGGCCTCTGCCCCAGGCGCTAGAGTGGCTCTGGTTGCGGCAGAGCATCGCCCCTGGTGGGCCTGCCGGGTGGATCCCGGTCGGGCGCATGCGGGAGTCTGTCTGTCTCTCCCCGTTTCGAGCTTCAGAAAAATACAAAAAAAAAAATTATACAAGACAAACCGGAAGGGCTTTAGACATGTCAATGATATTTTTATCCCCATAACCTGTAACTCTAAAGCTCCTAAACATCATGACTTTTTTTGCAGGGTTACAGGACGTTCATGAATCGTATTGGAAAAGCTCTTTCTGACCTGCCTTCCGGCTCCACAATCTGGTCACCACACAGGGAACCCCTCTGATCTTTCCGATTTTCTCACCTAGCTCCCTCTAGAGGTCATTCTCTACGGTCGGTGTGGTGCACTGAGGACAAGGCAACAGCTGACGCCAATGACTTAGAAGACTTCAATTTCAATCACGCATTACCACTGCTGAGTCATTTCCCTTCTTCAGCCAGCACTTGGGGAGCTCAAATTTCTTAAACGAATATACAGACATAAATTAATCACATTAAAATAGTGCTAATTATTTCATTAACTCCAAGCCAATCCAATCTAAAGTGTCACTTGTTCAGAGCTCAACTGCTCAATTTTTTCTTTATTTAAACCATTGATTAAAACTATGCTATGAATTACATATGCAGAGAAATAAATAGGAAGTTTCTAACTTTTTAGAAATTCTGGTGTATTATGAAGGAGGGGTGTGTGTGCGTGTGTGTGTGTGTGTGTGTGTGTGTGTGTGTGTTTCTGGTCAACTTTCTTTTTTTTTTTTCCTGCAGCATATACTGCAGTTCATGGCCATGTGAATAAAGCGAGGCCACAACACATTTTCATCCCACTGGTCCCATGGCAGACTAATGAATGAAAAAGCTCTTAGCTCTCTTTTTCTTCCCTTTGCCCTGAACATCTTGACTGGCAGGCTGGTAGATAATCCTGTTCGGAGTTAATGTGTAGTAACAGGATTGAGGAAACTGACTTTAGAGGCTTTCATCTGGGTCAGGACATATCGATGCCATATTTAAAGATGTTCTTTCTATTCACCTCTGTGAAGATAAGTGTCTGAACATTGAGCTTAAAAGCAAAATGGAGAGAGGCACTCGGAGACGGGTGATGAATTGTCAAGCTAGGGGAAGGAGCTTTTGCCAAAAAGGCATATTCGCTATGTAAAGAGGTGCCGTGTAAAGGAGAAATGGAAAAATAATTAACACGCATTTCCTTCTCTGGGCTGCGTCGGCTAGAAACCAAATTCTCAGCGGGTATAGAGAAAGCTTAGCTATTTTAACTGATGAAGAAGAGCCCTCTTGAGCAAGAAGGGTGATAGAATTCATCTTCCTGTGCCCAGTAAAATGGGACAAAGGTCTGGCTGGGCAATTCATTTGGCAATTCATCCGACACCATCCCATGAAAAAGCATTTATAATCATAAAATGTTACTTCAATTTTTTTTATCAACACTTAACCTAATAGTTTCTCCTATCTCAAGAAGTGAAGCATTCGAATCTCAAAAGAGACTCTAATGCATGTTTGTTTGTTTCCGTTCAAAGCCTAGCTCAATGTCTTCTCATTAGAACCATCTCAACCAGTATATGTTCATATGATTTGTTAATGACATTTGAGAGTTTTTAATGATGCCTTAATCATGACATTTAAGTATTTAAACAGGATAATTTAGAGGTGAGAGATCCTTCACTTAGAATCTTAAAAGCCACCCATTCTCTCATCTAGCATGTCCAAGGAGCCTGAGGAGACAGAAATAGGGTGGCGTGGGGATTGTGAAAGTGAAAGTGGAGGGCAATCAACATCAACACCCTCTAGCTTCCTTGAGGTCTGTATTCCCCATGATACCGGCAATAGATCGTCCTGTTCTTCTGGATCAAGATGAAATGTCGTTTGTTAATATATAATAATATATAATAAGTACATTAACAGTAATTGTTAAGATACTCCTCCATTCAGTCATCTGACCTACTGCATAGTCAGGGTATGTATGAACTTCTGGAATTCTCTGAATAAATCTATATTATCATTTTGCAGTTCTCTCAATACCAATATTTACTCTTAACTTTAGTGACTTTTTTTGCATTTTAACAGTGCTAATAAGTATCAAAATGCAACATGGTAATGTTCTGTCAATGACATGAGATAACATACCATCGTCACCTTTTTCCACAGGATATAAATAGATTGTACCACAAGCTTCGTGAAAGAAGGTGATATAAATGCTTATTCCCTCTTAAGAACCAAACACCTAGAATTGTACTTGACTCGTATAAGATACAGTAAATATATACATGAATAAATAAATGGATGAATGAGTTAAACCTAGATGACTGTATTTGTGAGTTTTATACCCTGAATTAGTCAATTTTACTGAACAGACTCTTGCTATACCTAAATTGTCTTGGGAGTGTTTCTGTATAAGGCATTTCCTTCCTGGAATTTTTCCAAAATTTGAGATCTCTGATTCTGACGACTTCAAATATCTTTAATGATTTCTTTAAAGAGCAATAAAACATCAGGCTACTAAAAAGGAGATAACTGTACCATCCCTGATCGTGAATGGACTTAGCAAGCAGTTAGGGAGCCTCCATATCAATCTTCCACAGCTAGATTTATAACGCACCCACTTTATGAATCGCTTTGACTCTGATCCTAAAGCCCCAAGGCACAATTTTACAGGGAGTTCCTATGACACACATACATTAAACTGAGAAGCAGGAAATATGATTCTCCTAGAGGCTGGTATTCACCTACTTTGATTATTCTGCATAGTAAGTCAGGTTAGGCTGGCAGGTCATTATCTGATGGATGTTACCAACTATAGAAGAAAAACAGGGCAAATGGGACCTACATTGAATTGTCCTTACATCCAAGCCATGAGAAATATTGATTAAACTAAAGGCAAAAGTTAAGGTGAGTGTCTTCAGCATTATTCTAACCTAAAAACTGAATATTCACTTGTGCCTTGTTAGGGTATTTAAGGAATCAATTTTTTTATGAAGAAAATAACACAGTAAAATGACTTCATTTTGCCCTTGAGATTGCAGATTGATTTGCTGAGATCCTTAGGTCTCCCTAAATAGGTAACAATTTTTAAAAGACGTAGATATATTGTCCAAATGTGACCTTAAATGAATTAATTACCTGTCACAGTTCATCTCCTAATAGTACACAAATCAAATATCTTTACCATGTTCATACAATTTTTAAAACACTGCTTTGATATAGTATACTGCTTGATATACATATTCAGCAAACCCATCACCACTCCCTCCAAAACATTTTACAGTTAAATGTAATTTTAAATGAAACCAAAGGGTCATAGAGGTTTATTGTTGGTAGATACTATGTAATTATTTCGCCAGTCATCCCTTCTTCCACATCTGTCATTATATAAGTCTCTGATGGTTTCTGCTTTAATTTACCCATATATAGGGAGCTTACTCCATTACTAAGCAGTGGGACATATGAAAAAGCACTTCTTATAAAAATAACTTCCACTTATACTGCACTTTATGTCGTTTACAAAGTGTTTACATAAACAATATCTAAAGATCTTCATTGCTCCTTTTAAAGCTAATAGACCTCCTTTGTGAAAATGTACCATAGCTGACTCAACGTGTCCTTGACTGATGGGTATTGGAGCTATTTTAGTCTTTTTCTATTACAAATAGTGTTGTAATAAGTAGTTCTGTGCATGTGAAAAATAAAGCATTTACATGTGTCATCCCATTCTATCCTTATGACACTAATGTCAAATAAAAATTTTAATCCCACTTCCCAGATAAAAAAAAATTGAAGCTCAAAAATATGTAAATATAAAACAATAGACTAGTCTAACTTTCAAATTTCAAGCTATGTAATAAAATAGTTTATAGATCTGATTAATATATACCTTTGGGATCTGCCTTCTTTTTCTCCAAAATGTACCCCTGGCTTGAGGCAAATGTTTTTTATTTTGATCTTTATGAGGCTCCAGGATTAGCACACTGTTCCACCTGCAGAGGTCAGGGAATATAATTGCTACCGCTGCGACAAGCACGGTGCCAAAGAGCTGTTTCCTCATAGACCAATATGTATTCGGCATAAAATTCATAAAGACATATGAATGACTCCGCATGTCTTTACAACCAAGGGTGCTACATGCAAAACAGTAAACTAAGGTAAAAAAGAAAATGTCCTTTTGGGAGGCTCTTCCTAATAACGTTTAAAGTGAAAGGTAATAAAGTATACCTCAAGTGCAATCACCATCTTAAAGTAAACTTCAAAGACTAGATTCCATGTTACCGTCTTTTCTGTCGTAAGTACTCTTGAATGTGTAAGTACCGTTGGGCCACTCAGCCAGGAGCTATGTATATGGAGCCCAGTCACAAGCTTACTGATTTTCCATCTTTGGATACAAAAGATCACTTCTTCAATTAGAGTACAATGACACTAATGAATGCACTCTGCTTGTTCCTCTTCTTACAGGACTTTTCTTATCTGGCAACTCCCGTGATGTGATGAGAAGGTGATTTGCAAGTCTGATTTGGAGGTTTTTGATCACAGAGACTAGGGAGTATAAAGTTTCTGCTTACTGTCCTAAAGACATTACAGAAAATTAGCTCTGGTAATGTATTGAAATTATTCAAATAGAAATAGACTCTTAACTTTGTGATCCTTCCTTCTTAATGTGCACAGGGACTGTCACATAAATAAAAACTTGTATGGTTATTCTCTAGAGACTTTTGGTTAGTCACTGGATCTCCTCAAGCTTTGCATTATTCAGCTATCTGGTCAGTGGGCAGAACTAGATAGAGAGGTATTTTCCGAGTTTCCAATATTCTTTTCTTCCTCTTGATGAATTTGAGTCAACAGTTCTAAACAAGTTTTAATAATCAAGTGCAAGATTTTCATGCAAAGCAATAATATGCTAATTTATTTTCTGTGTACATCCATGTGGTATCCATCATATTCCTCTCTCATATTATCTTGATTTTAAAACACTGAACATCTTGGAAGTAAAATAAACATTCACATCATTAAAAGAGGTGTTATTTCTGGTCCACATATATTAACAGATAAAAAATCCTGCTTCAGTGCTATATTAGGCAAGCTATAGCACTAAAGTATTATTCATGGGACTAGACAAAATGATAAAAGCAATCTACTGATAATATTAAGGGTAAGTAAATGTGGAAACAGTCAGGAAAATATTTCTTTGCTTTATGGTGCAAAACAAGAATATATGCAGCTTATTGGTCCCTGAAAGACAGATGCATATAATGTAGACTGTTCTACCATAGAGCACATTCTATTAGGCCAGTGGTAAGGCCGAACCTCATCAGTTTTTGGAGGAGCCACCTAAACTCCCTTTCCATCTGGTTGATGGAGAGCACTGCCAGATGGAGGTTGGCCAGGTGCAGTGAAGGAGAATAAGATGTCAGAAAGGCAAAAGGTAATTTGTTTCCTCCTCTAGGGTAACCTGGATATATTCTTTTTTTTCCCAAAAAACTGTTAAGTTTCAAGGAAATATGTCTATGCCAACCTTTGAATTATTAACAGATTTAACACCCATGTGACACCTAATATGAATGCATTTGGAGATTGGTAAAGATCAATTTTCTGTTCCTAATTTTTAATTGCATCTAATGACCAGAAATGACCTAGAAGGCCTTCAGCCTCAGGACGAAAAACATTAAGCAGATCTGGGGAATGAGATACTTCCACTTGCATGAATATTTTTTATTTCAGACTCTGTCCCTGAAGCTGCCAACATGACAATGCTCTTCAATAATAAAAAGGATGTGTTCCAGGCTTTTGCAGAGATGACACCTGCTTGACTGACAGCCTATTCCTGCACACCAGTTCCTTGGCTCCAGCTACACAGCAATCTGACAGCCACTTAGATGACATAAGCTCTTTAAACCATTAAAGAGTTAATATACATTAATTTTTTTTATCTTTCCATAATACCTGAGGTGGCAAAATTGCTCTCCAAAATAAATAACACTAATTGTAGGTTAATTAGCTGATTATTGTGTCTTTCTATGCCATGTGCTCTTTATTTACACAGACAGAAGACTCTCCCACTGTATCTTGTTTTAAATCGCTTTCTGTACTTCCTTTGTTTGGTTCAAGAGCTAACTGCTCATGAGTTCCCAACACAGAAATCAAAACATGTGTCCTTCCTTCCTGTTATTGGTGATGTTTAAAAGATCTACTTTTATTATTGACATGCAAAGAAATTCATTGAAAGTGGATGAGCCATTTTTCACTCTCCAACCAACCTCCCAGATGGGTAGAGCTGGGAATTATTTCTTATTATTAAGTAAAAAACATGTTACTTTCGGTTGGCATGACGATGACGTAAGAACTCTCCTTAACTCTTTCTGAAGTAGCTGGAAAGTGAAAGCCTCTCGGCTCCAGACAGAGTCCATCTTTTACACTCCCATTAACACTAACGGAGGCCATGTGGGCAAATCCATGGACAGAAGAATGGGCTTCATTCAGAATCCAATTAATAACCGGTATTTTACTGCTTTCCGAAGCAAACATAAAAATGTAAAATAATGCCACTCACTCAGGTTGCATGTTTGGAGAGCAGTCTGGGCAGTAGGTCAAGATGTCGTCTATTCATTCCCTCGGAAGTTTTCACAGGATCAGTGGTAACTCTACAGAAAGAGTCAGCGTTGACTGTAATATTGTCATCAATAAAATTCTTAAGTAAAAGTGGTCTTCCTTTATCTCCATTCATCTCCAAAAGTTCTGAAACTTCTTAAAAGAAAAGAACAATACACCTGCTGGTTTGTACCAAAAGAAAATATCTTCTATATCGATTGTATAGGATGGATCCTCAAACTAACTCTGGATGATTAAATGGAATGTGGTGGATCGGGAGCAAGGGGAAAAGTGGGAGGAACAAAAGATAAGGGAGGAGGAAGTAAAGTGAGGAGGAGGCTACCGGATATATTTCCAAAGAAGCCAACAGAATATGGTCACTCCTGATAGTGATGCCTCTGTGTTTTTCTATTATAATATACAGGAGGTCCTCGATTTACGGCACAGTTCTGTTCCTACAACAGTGATGTAACCCAAATTTTAGTATAACACACCCTAGCCTAAGTCATTTACCTATCCCAACACAGTTGTAAAATCATAATCTAGACCATAAAAACACAACTAAACCACAGAAAAAGTAAAAGGACATAAATATTCTGTGTAGTAACAGAAAATATGACAAAAAAAAGAGTGTAAAAAATATTCCTTACCTTTATTCCTGTGGTTGGTTTGCACACTGGAAGGGGCATTGCAAGGTGCAAGAGAGTGACCTATTGATACGAGGAAGCTGCAGAGGCAGGAGTATTTGCAGAAGGTGCTGGAGATACTGGAGATACTGGGTCAGGTGAATCAGGATTGTCTAAGGAGCATGCAGGAGACTCTGGAGATGATTCTACTTGTACTACAGGTGTAACATCTCGAGAAGCAGCTGATGTAGAGGGTACAGGATCTGTTGCAGGCCTCTCTATCTTCTTAAAGAATTTTTCCAGGCTAGTCTGGAACTTTTCCATGTAGTCCATAAGTACAACACAAACAGCATAAACCAAAACACTCATGTCTCAATTTTTAAAAGTTTTTATGGGAGTGAGCATCGTAAACTCAAAACATCATATGGCGAGACTGTCATAACCCAAAGACCGCCTATATCTACAAAGTTTCTCTCTCAATAAACCCAATGATCACACACATTTTTATTTCCCTAAAAACATATTTGATTTCCTTTTTTAATTCCTGAAAGAAAAAAAATATATATATATACATATATATATAAAAATAGTAAGAAACAAGGGGGAAAAAACCAGACAACTAAGAAACAGAAGACTCTCTGAAACCTCTTTGATAGATAACTATAGAAAAAATTGGGATAGAAAATTAACATTAACAGGTATTTTGGAAACAGAACCTGGGAAACTTAATACATTTAGAAACTAACTAACATAATTTGCATCATTCATCCTGAGTCACTGTATAAAAAAAAGATAGAAATAAAACCAAAAGAATAGGCTGTTAATCCTGTTATATTAGTTTTTTATTGCTGGGGACAACTTACCATAAACCCAGTGGCTTAAAACACACCTTATCTCATAGATTCTGTATGTCAGATGTCTGGGCATGAATCAGCTGATTCCTCTACTCGGGGTCTCACAGGACTGCAGTCAAGGTGTTCGCCAGGCACATTCCCATCTAGAACTCAGGGTCTTTTCCCAGCTCACATGGTTGCGACAGAATTCAGTTCCTTTTAGTTATAGAACTGAGGCCTTCAGCTTTTAGACATCATTCCCATTTTCCTGCCATGTGACCCTTTTCAATCTGTTTAGGCTACTATTTAAAAAAAAACAAAAACAAAAAACTATAAACTAGGTGGCTTAAAAACAACATAAATATTATTTCTCACAGTTTTAGAGGCTGAGAAGTCGGAATAAGGTATCAGCAGATCTCAGGGCTGGTGAGAGCCTGCTTCCTGGTTCACAGATGGCCACCATCTTGTCCCTATGTCCTCACATGGTAGAAGGGGCAAGGGATCTCTCTAGGGTCTCTTTTATCAAAGCATAATGCCATCTAATCCCCTACCAAAGGCCCTACACCCTAATATGATCACCTTGGGAATTAGAATTCCAACATATGGATTTGGGGAGGACATAGATTATAGCAGACCCTTTCTATTGGCAGTTCCTTGTTTCTTCAAGGTCACCAAAAGAGTCTCTCTAGTGCATGCTAACAAGACAGAGCTATCTGTGTATGTGGATGGACAGGGAGGGGGAAGAGAGAGAGAGAACAGAACCTATTTATAAGAATAATATCCCATCATCTTTGCCATACTCTGTTGGTTAGAAGCAATTCACTAGTCCTTCCCACATTCAAGGGAAGGGGATTATATAATGCATGTCCACCAAGGTCTATCTGAGCTACCCTAATGTCTATCTGCCACACCTGTGAAAAGAATTTTTATAAGGTTGTTTATCAGAGGTCAGTCCTACATGTCCCATGAGTCTTTTCTTGGTCAGCAATCTCTTATTTAAAAGCCAAATCAGTTCCACAACAATACTTATTTCTGGTTCTGATCACCTCAGAAACGAGATGAGAAATATTCTAGTGTTCAATGAAATGTAGCTGTTCATCAGTGCATAACATTACCAAACAATGGCGTGAATCTAGGTGATGACTATGTTTCCAAATCACGGTTGCTTGATGATATTCTGAGATGTCCTCAAAATGCCTCTCTAATGTTTCCTTTCTCTGATAGAAATGCTTTATTATCTGAAGGAAGAAGCTGTAAGCATGCAATAAAATGGCCTTATGAGAAAGTTAATGCCTCTATCCAGGGCCAGGATGATAAAGGCTAGACCCAGTGGTGTGCTTGGACAGTTATTAAGGAAGGTGCATGGTTCTGTTAAACTGCTGACACAGACTTCCTTAATATATGCTGCTCTCAAGAAAAACAGCAAAAGCTCTCTTATCCATTGAAACTAACCATTGATAAATTGTTCAAAAATAAAACTGGCCCTGGTCAAATAACTCAGTTGATCAGAACATTGCCCCACTATGCCAACATTGTGGTTTTGATCCCCAGTCAAGGCACATACAAGAATCAACCAACCAATGAATTATAAATAAGTGGAACAACAAATTGATATTTCTTTCTTTCTCTCCCTCTCTCTCCCACTTCTTCTCACTCTAATATCAATATATAAAATAAATTAATTAAAAAAATGAAATTGGTAAAAGCAAAGCTTTTTTTAAAGATGCATGTTTTCCATATACATTTTTTTAAATCTAACAATGAAACAAAATGTACATATTTGCTATTATTTTGATTAAGTCTAAGACCATTTTTAGCATGTATAATAATACTACTGATTGGATTTTCCTAATGACTCATCAATAAATTCATCCATAATGAATCATAAAATCTATGACTTCTAGTTTTCTTTAAAGTGGAATAAGAACATAAAAACACTAACAAAGTACAGATTTCAAAGTAAATCTAAATTTCACTATTTATTTGATATACATCTTTTTCACATCTCTTTGGATAGTAATTTTGATCAATTCTCATTTACTGAGTCTTTCAAAAGCATTTGACATGGTTTCAAAGAAATCATCTCCCCTCATTTTATATTCATATTTTTACTAGTACAATGTAATTGATTTTCAAAACCACCATAACCAGTTCAAATTACTTTAACAGGTTTAGGATCAAAGCCCAACTTATTCTTAATAAGGGTTTTATGTGAGCAGGTAGACTAGAGACTAGTGTACTAGCTATAGCACACAGAGTGCTGTGGGGAAAAGTAGCATGTTTTAAAAAGGAATGAAAAGCCCTGACCAGGTAGCTCAGTTACTTGGAGCATTGTCTTGATATACCAAGGTTGTAGGGTCTGATTGTCAGTCAGGGCACATAGAAAAAACAACCAAGGAATGCATAAATAGGAGAAACAACAAATTGATCTCGCTCTCGCTCTCTCTCTCTCTCTCTCTCTCTTTCTCTCTCCCTTCCTCTCTCCAGAATCAATAAATTAAAAAAAAATTTAAAGAAGTAATGTTCACACATAAGTGGGATATAAAACTGAGACTCACAGACATAGATAAAAGTGAAGTGATTACCAGGGGAAGGAGGTTGTGGGGGACGGGTGGGGGGAGGGGAGTAAAGACGGACAAATATATATACAATGACGAAAAATGATTTAACTTTGGGTGAGGGGTATACCACATAATCAACAGTTCAAATTTTATAGAAACATTTGCCTAAAGCCTATGTACTCTTATCAATCAATGTCACCCTGTTAAATTTAATTTTTTAAATAAAATTTAAAAAAAGAAGTAATGAAGAGTGTCAGTTAATATAGTAGAATAGCTAAGAGGTCATTTAAAATATCTTCTGCTATTGATTGTCAAAGACATAATTAATATGCACACATTCAACAAATATTGTTGAACCCCTACTATGTGTGAAGCTATAGAGGCACTAGTTACCCCCAAAGAGAAGGGGAAAAATGTAATTGTTGTCTTTGAAGATTCCAATACCACTATTTTGTGAGATATTATTGCACTTACATAATGTTTATAGTAAAAAAAAAAAAAAAGGTAGCCATTTTCTTTAACCCTAAAAACCTTTTGATATTAGCCTAAATTTTGGCAGGTGCTAAAGAATGGTGAGAAGTTCACTGAAGTCCTAAGGTTATTATGTGATGACTTATGACTCATCAGTCCTTAGTAAAAGGACCCTGTAAAATTCATTTTTTGACCCCAACAAATATAAGGCTGAATTGTAAAATAAGTTCCATTTAATCCAATCTATTTTATGTAGTTATGCTCAAGGATGCATGAAGGGGCCTGTGTCACATGAAAAAAATCACTCTAAAGAGTAGCAGAGATGAAAATTTCCCCTAAAAAAACCACAGGAGTATGTTCAACTCTCCCTCTTTGCACCCAATATACAGTATGTCCGTAAAGTCATGGTGCACTTTTGACCGGTCACAGGAAAGCAACAAAAGATGATAGAAATGTGAAATCTGCACCAAATAAAAGGAAAACTCTCCCAGTTTCATACTATTCAGTGCAGTTCAATGTGGGCTCACGCACAGATTTTTTAGGGCTCCTTAGGTAGCTATCCCGTACAGCTTCTACAGACTCATCACTGACGGATAGCCTACCAGAAAGGGGTTTCTCCACCAAACTGCCAGTTTCCTTCAACTGTTTATCCCACAGAGTAATGTTATTCCTATGTGGTGGCACTTCATTATAAATGCGCCGATATTCACGTTGCACTTTGGCTAAAACTTTCGAATTTAGCAAGCCACAGAACACACTGAACTTTCCTCTGTACCATCCACATCTCGACTGGCATGGCCGTGGGCTGCTCTGCTGTATACACGGTGTTGCGTCATCATCTGCGCATGCGCACATACTGCCACATCATCCTACAGAAACTGGGGTTTCCTTTTATTTGGTGCAGATTTCACATTTCTATCATCTTTTGTTGCTTTCCTGTGACTGGTCAAAAGTGCACCATGACTTTACGGACACACTGTATAATCAGTCCTTAAATTATGTACCTCAAAACCATCCATTTCTGCCCCCAACTTTCCATGTTGCTGCTTTAATATATTCTTCCTATTCTTCTGAAAAATTCTCTATCATTTTGCCACACATCAATTTTCTTCCTCCAGCTTCCAAGGTTCACAAATCTGCTTATATAATTCTTATTTCTACAGCCCACTATGATCACCACACTCAAACAATAGTTCTGAAGCTCTGTTGTGTTGTTTGTAAAACAACACAAATCATCCAGATTTACCATATTTCACCAGCATCATCTATGATTATTTCTACTTAGATAGCCTAAGTTCAGTGTCAGAAATTGATCGCCATTCCTTCTCCAAGTATACAAACATTATTAAGTTTGTATCATTGCAATTCTGTTCTGCATTTCTAAAGCACACCCTTTCCTTTGAATCCTGGCAAACTTTTAGCCATCTTCAATATCAACTCTTAAACCCTTATCGAAACATTCCATGAAGAGTTTGATCACAACTATATTTTGGGCAGCTTTTATTGCACAAATTTTGTTGTACAGTATAAGTATTTACTGAAGGCTAGTTGCTAGGTTCATTTCTACTGAGACAACAGTAAACAAAACCACAGTATGTGGTGTATGGTTTTGGTTGTTTTTTTTTTACATATTGTTTCTATTATGCTATGAACTCCTTTAGTGTAGACACCATATTTTATTCATTTTCAAGTCACTCCCAACTATCTAATGCAATGTATACATACTAGGCACTGTATATAAGTTTACTGAATAAATGGCTAAACATCAATGCCATTAAATATAACAACAGTGTAGTTTTAGAAATTTTATTAGAAAGTTTCCCATACACTGTCCACAGGTTCTTAGGAAATAAATGGGGCAACATTCTATGATGAATAGTCTTCTCACTATCTTAAACTTTTTGTTGTAACACAAATTGTTATGCTTATAGAATTAAAATATTATGTCATTACTAATTTAAAAAAATCTAAATGGGTAAATATGTTTTCATGCTGTTCCCACAATGTGCTGAAGAGTAGACGCTATAGTAACCAGTCTACCACTTGCTATTACATACACGTGCTAAATAATCAGACTGAGGTAGATTTTCAATGAATTGGCTACTTCTTTTTCAGCCAATGATCTCATGAGTCACATTTACCCTTTCTAAATCTCCTGTTCTGTTTGGGGTAGAGGTAGACTACTGAAACGTTTTATTTTCAAATTTTAACTCAGGAGCACAATTACTTTCTTTACTTTTATGTCATATACCACTTCTACAGTATTTACTATACTGATGGTATAATTGACATGTAGTCAGAACTCCTCTGTTCATTTTCCCTTTTAGTCAATTGAAGTGTACATCAAAGCTTTTGGAGATAATTAAAGAGCATAACTTTGTTTACTCAATTTCTTGAAAATCTCATTTACCTTTGATTGTCATCTGGCAAACCTTTAACAATAGGTGTTAATTTAATTGTGTGTCTTAATACCTTGCTGTGACTGTGGCCAGCAGTTTTAAGACAGTCCTTTATCTTTCAAAAGAGTAGAAATGAGAAGTGGTCAAGATCCAATATACCTAAATTAATCCATTATAAAAATGAATTTTCTGTTACTTCTGAATATTTTGGCAGAAAACTGCAGTGCAACACTGTGAGCACTATGTTTTATTGACTTGGAAACATAAAGTTCCCAAGACCAACTCTGCTAAAAATGTGTAATTCTTCAGGATTCATTGCCTAAATAACAATTTGTTATGTGTTTGGTTATTCACTTAAATCCCTGGAGATGTTGGCACATGTCGATCATAAGAGCTTGCTATGACTATTAATTTTTCAGCACTATTTTCAAATAATTGAATCAGTGTCATATGAACACTTAAAGCTGCATTATAAGATCTACAGTTGGCCCTGGCCAGTTGAGTGTCGGCTCAGCATGTGGATGTCCCAGGTTCAATTCCCAGTCAGGGCACACAGGAGAAGCACCCATCAGCTTCTCCAGCCTACCCCACTTGTTTCTCTCTCTCTCTCTCTCTCTCTCTCTCTCTCTCCCTCTCTCTCTCTCTCTTTCTCTCTTCCCCTCCTGCAGCCATGGCTCAATTGGAGCCAGTTGGTCCTGGGCACTGAGGATAGCTCCATGGCCTCTGCCTCAGGTGCTAAAAAGAGCTCGGTTGCAACCAAACAATGCCCCAGATAGGCAGAGCATCACCCCCTAGTGGGCTTGCCAGGTGGATCCCTGTCGAGGCACATGTAAGAGTTTGTCTCTGCATCCCCTCTTCTCACTGAATTAAAAAAAAAAACCTAGAGTTTTTTTGTGGGCACTGTAAGTAATTTGGGAACCCAAAAATTATAGCATAACAGTTATTTGGCAACAAGAGGCAGGGTGATGTTTCTAAAAACTAATTTTGCCTGACCAGGCAGTGGCGCAGTGGATAGAGCATTGGACTGGGACATGAAGGACACAGTTTTGAGACCTCGAGGTCGCCAGCTTGAGTGCGGGCTCATCTGGTTTGAGCAAGGCGCACCAGCTTCAGCCCAAGGTCACTGGCTCGAGCAAGGAGTCACTCGGTCTGCTGTAGCCCCCCCCCCACCATCAAGGCATATATGTAAAATTAATCAATGAACAACTAAGGAACCACAACGAAGAACGGATGTTTCTCATCTCTCTCCCTTCCTATCTGTCCCTATCTGTTCCTCTCCCTGACTCTCTCTGTCTCTGCTACTAAAATAAAATAAAAATGAAATAAAATAAAAACTAATTTTATCCTGATATGAATAGTATAATTACTATCTGGATCTTAGAGATCCAGAATTGAAACGTATAAAATTATCCTTATAGAAAATCAAGAACTAATGAGTTGATAATACCAATTATAAAAAACAGTAGAGAAATAAGCCCTGGATTATCCCAGCAGGACAATGCACAGATGGTGAAGGAACACAGGAGAAACTATATAGAAAGAAAGGTTGGAGAGAAGTTAACAGTTCCCACAAAGTCTGATTGTTTAGTTACATCCAACATCTATCCTGATCAGCCACTTGGTGGACATGCAAAGATCTGCAGTACAATTTTTTTAATGACTAAATGAAGAGCAGCACAAATCAAAAAAAAAAGTTGCTATAGATCTTGAAGCAGAATATTGGCACAAGAAAACAAACTGCACAGAGAACTCCATTAAAGAGAAACCCAAGAAATCTACACCAAGACACGTCATAATTAAAATACCAAAGCTAAGTAATAAAGAGAAAATATTAAAAGCTGCTAGAGAAAAAAAGGCTATCACCTACAAAGGATCCCCCAAAGGATGACTTCTGATTTCTCAACAGAAACACTTGAGGCCAGAAGGGAATGGCAAGAAATATTCAGAGTAATGCAGAACAAGAGCCTACAACCAAGACTACTTTTTCCAGCAAGGCTATCATTTAAAATTAAAGGAGAAATAAAAAGCTTTCCAGACAAAAAAAAACTCAAGGAATTCACTACAACCAAACCAATGCTGCAAGAAATGCTAAGGGGCCTGTTATAAACACATCAAAGGAGAAAAAGAATATAGCAAAATAGGAATACAGTTTTAAAGAATTAAATGGCAATAAACAACTACATATCAATAATAACCTTAAATGTAAATGGATTAAATGATTCAATCAAAAGACTTAGGGTAGCTGTGTGGATAAAAAAACAGGACTCATACATATGCTGTCTACAAGAGACACACCTTAAAATGAAAGATGGACATAGACTGAAGATAAAAGGATGGAAAAAAATATTTCACACAAATGGAAATGAAAAAAAGCTGGGGTAGCAATACTTATATCAGACAAAATGGACTTTAAAACAAAGGCTATAGTAAGAGATAAAGAAGGTCACTACATAATGATAAAGGGAGCAATCCAACAGGAAGATATATCCATTATAAATATCTATGCACCTACTAGAGGAGCACCTAAATATATAAAGCAGACTTTGGTGAATTTAAAGGGCGAGATCAACAGCAATACTATAATAGTAGGAAATTTCAATACTCCACTAGCATCACTAGATAGATCCTCAAGAAAAAAAATTAACAAAGAAACAGCAGACTTAAAGGACACACTAGATCAACTCAATTTAATAGATATCTTCAGAACCTTTCACCCTAAAGCAGTAGAATATACATTCTTTTCAAGTGCTCATGGTACATTCTCTAGGAATGTAGGGCACAAAAGTGGTCTCAACAAATTTAAGAAGATTGAAATCATATCGAGCACTTTCTCTGGTCACAATGGCATGAAACTAGATATCAACCACAACAGGAAAACTGAAAAATACCCAAACACTTAGAAACTAAATAGCATGTTATTAAATAATGAATGGGTTATCAATGAGATCAAAGAAGAAATAAAAATAATTTTAGAAATTAACAATAATGAGCATACATCAACTCAAAATTTATGGGACACAGCAAAAGCAGTCCTGAGAAGGAAGTTTATAGCATTACAGGCATACCTTAAGAAGCTAGACAAAGCTCAAATAAATAACTTGATCCTGCATCTAAAAGAAATAGAAAAAGAACAGCAAGTAAAGCCCAGAGGTAGTAGAAGGAGGGAAATAATAAAGATCAGAGCAGAAAAAAATGACATAGAAGCTAAAGAAACAATACAGAGGATCAATGAAACAAGAGCTGGTTCTTTGAAAAAGTAAACAAGATTGATGAACCTTTAACAAGACACACCAAGAAAAAAAGAGAGAGGACTCAAATAAATATAAAAAATTAGAAATGAGAATGGAGAAATAACAACTGACACAACAGAAATACAAAATATTGTAAGAAAATACTATGAAGAACTGTATGCCAAAAAACTAGACAACCTAGATGAAATGGACAAATTCCTTGAAACATATAATCTTCCAAAAATTAATCTGGAAGAATCAGAAAACCTAAACAAACCAATTACAACAAATGAGATTGCCCTGGCCAGTTGGCTCAGCGGTAGAGCATCGGCCTGGCGTGCGGGGGACCCAGGTTCGATTCCCGGCCAGGGCACACAGGAGAAGCGCCCATCTGCTTCTCCACTCCCCCCCATCCTTCCTCTCTGTCTCTCTCTTCCCCTCCCGCAGCCAAGGCTCCATTGGAGCAAAGATGGCCCGGGCGCTGGGGATGGCTCCTTGGCCTCTGCCCCAGGCGCTAGAGTGGCTCTGGTCGCCGCAGAGCGACGCCCCGGAGGGGCAGAGCATCGCCCCCTGGTGGGCAGAGCGTCGCCCCTGGTGGATCCCGGTCGGGCGCATGCGGGAGTCTGTCTGACTGTCTCTCCCCGTTTCCAGCTTCAGAAAAATTAAAAAAAAAAAAAAAAAAAAAAAGAGTAAACAAATGAGATTAAAACAGTTATCAAAAAACTCCCCAAAAAGAAAAGTTCTGGGCCTGATGGCTTCACAAGTGAATTCTACCAAATTTTCAAAGAAGAACTAACTCCTATCCTTCTCAAGCTATTTCAAAAAATTCAAGAGGAAGGAAGACTTTCAAGATCCTTTTATGAGGTGAGCATAATTCTGATTCCAAAACCAGGCAAAGACAACACAAAGAAAGAAAATTATAGGCCAATATTCATGATGAATTTAGATGCAAAGATCCTCAACAAAATATCAGCAAACCGGATCCAGCAATATATATAAAAAATCATACACCATGATCAAGTGGGATTTATTCTTGGGTGGCAAGGCTGGTATAATATTTGCAAATCAGTCAGTGTGATTCATCACATAAACAAAAGGAAGGAGAAAAATCACATGATAATTGCAATAGATGCAGAAAGTGCATTTGATAAAATCCAGCACCCATTCATGATCAAAACTCTCAGGAAAGTGGGAATACAGGGAACATACCTCAACATGATAAAGGCCATCTATGACAAACCCACAGCCAATATCATACTCAATAGGCAAAAATTAAAAGCAATCGCCTTAACATCAGGAACAAGGCAGGGGTGCTCCCTTTCACTACTCTTATTCAACATAGTTCTGGAAGTCCTAGCCACAGCAATAAGGCAAGAAAAAGAAATAAAAGGCATCCAAATTGGAAAAGAAGAAGTAAAACTATTATTTGCAGATGATATGATATTGTATATAGAAAACCTTAAAGTCTCAGTCAAAAATCAACTGGACCTGGCCCTGGCCAGCTGGCTCAGTGGTAGAGCATCGGCCTGGCGTGCAGAGGTCCTGGGTTCGATTCCTGGCTAGGGCACACAGGAGAAGCGCCCATCTGCTTCTCCACCCCTCCCCCTCTCCTTCCTCTCTGTCTCTCTCTTCCCCTCCCGCAGCCAAGTTTCCACTGGAGCAAGGTTGGCCCCGGGCACTGGGGATGGCTCCTTGGCCTCTGCCCCAGGCACTGGAGTGGCTCTGGTCATGGCAGGGCGACCCCCCGGAGGGGCAGAGCATCACCCCCTGGTGGGCAGAGCCTCGCCCCTGGTAGGCGTGCCGGGTGGATCCCAGTCGGGCGCATACGGGAGTCTGTCTGACTGTCTCTCCCCATTTCCAGCTTCAGAAAAATACAAAAAAAAAAAAAACTACTGGACCTGATAAATGAATTCAGCAAGGTGACAAGATAAAGAATTAATCCTCAGAAATCAGAGGCATTTTTATATACTAACAATGAACTGTCAGAAAGAGAAACTAAGGAAGCAATCCCATTGCAACCAAAAAAATGAATTACCTAGGAATAAATTTAACCAGGAAGATTAAAGACTTTTACTCGGAAAATTATAAAACATTGATAAAAGAAATCAGGGAAGATACAAACAAGTGGAGGCATATACCATGCTCATGGTTAGGAAGAATAAACATCATTAAAGTGTCTATATTACCCAAAGCAATTTATAAATTCAATGCAATACTGATTAAAATACCAATAACATACTTCAAAGATATAGAACACATATTCCAAAAATTTATACGGAACCAAAAGAGAACACGAATAGCCTCAGCAATCTTGAAAAGGAAGAATAAAGTGGGACGTATCACACTTCCGGATATCAAGTTATACTACAAGGCCATTGTACTCGAAACAGCCTGATACTGGCATAAGAACAGGCGTACAGATCAATGGAACAGAACAGAGAACCCAGAAATAAACCGACATCTTTATGGACAACTGATATTTGACAAAGGAGGTAAGAGCATACAATGGAGTAAAGACAGCCTCTTCAACAAATGGTGTTGGGAAAATTAGACAGCTACCTGCAAAAAAAATGAAACTAGACCACCAACTTACACCATTCACAAAATAAACTCAAAGTGGATAAAAGACTTAAATGTAAGCTGTAAAACCATAAGCATCTTAGAAGAAAACATAGGCAGTAAGCTCTCTGACATCTCTCGCAGCAACATATTTGCCGATTTATCTCCATGGGCAAATGAAATAAAAGACAGGATAAACAAATAGGACTATATCAAACTAAAAAGCTTTTGCACAGCTAAAGACAATAAGAACAGAATAAAAAGACAAACTACACAATGGAAGAACATATTTGACAATATGTCTGATAAGGGGTTTATAACCAAAATTTATAAAGAACTTGTAAAACTCAATACCAGGAAGACAAACAATCCAATCAAAAAATGGGCAAAAGAAATGAATATACACTTTTCCAAAGAGGACATACAGATGGCCAATAGGCATACAAAAAAATGCTCATCACTAATCATTAGAGAAATGAAAATTAAAACCACAATGAGATATCACCTCACACCAGTCAGAATGGCGCTCATCAACAAAACAACACAGAATAAGTGCTGATGAGGATGTGGAGAAAAGGGAACCCTTCTGCACTGCTGGTGGGAATGCAAACTGGTGCAGCCACTGTGGAAAATAGTAGGAAGATTCCTCAAAAAATTGAAAATTAAACTGCCTTTTGACCCAGCTATACCACTGTTAGGAATATACCCCAAGAACACCATAGAACGGCTCCAAAAGGAGAAATGCACCTCCATGTTTATGGCAGCATTGTTCACAATAGCGAAGATCTGGAAACAGCCCAAGTGTCCGTCAGAGGACAAGTGGATTAAAAAGCTTTAGTACATATATACTATAGAATACTACTCAGCCATAAGAAATGATGACATCGGATCATTTACAACAACATGGATGGACCTTGATAACATTATACTGAACGAAATAAGTAAATCAGAAAAAACTAAGAAATATATGATTCTGTATATAGGTGGGACATAAAAATGAGACTCAGAGACATGGCCAAGAGTGTGGGGGTTACGGGGTGGGGGGAAGGAGAGGAAGGGGTTGGGGGAGGGGAGGGGCACCTTCCGTTAGAAGGTGACGGAAGACAATTGGACTTTGGGTGATGGGAATACAGCATAATCAAATGTCAAAATAACTAGAGATGTTTTCTCTGAACATATGTACCCTGATTTATCAATGTCACCCCATTAAAATTAATTTTTAAAAAACTGCTTTAAAATATTTTTACATTATTTGCCCTGCCCTAGCTTAGAATTCTTATATATCAAACTAGTGACTGGTTTCCAGAAGGGATGAGCTAGGAAATGATCTAAATTGTACCACATCTATGATTTCTCTTCAAAACCTTTAATCAGAGATATCTATACCTGTCCCTTCAATCTGAAGAAGCAAAAACCAGAGGCTGAGAAGCTACTATACATAATGAAGATATTAAAGGAGAGAATAGAGCTAAATCAAATCTCATTAATTCTCATCATCCAAGTTTGCAGCCAGTCTAGGAGTGGAAACTTTGAATAGTAAAACTATAATATTTTATTGTGTTTAAATTTATTTTAAAACTTGATCTAGGTTACTAATATGTTTGTTGGGTAAAGTTTGGGGATAATGCACGAATAACATTTCCTATATAAAACCACTATCTGAACCATTGTTGACCACCTCGTATCCGTCAGCTGCATTGCTTATATAATGCTATGCTTCCAAAGTACTTAAAAATGTGTTCATATTGGTTATTAAGTACACCAGGCATTAGTTAGGCCTTCTTTGGTTGCAACTAACTGAAAGCTCGTTTGAATGAATTGAAGTAAAGAATTACTGGAAGGTGGCTGAGATAGCTTTCTAAACCAAAGGACAAGCCCAGGGCAGGCCTCACTTCCTGGTACAATAACAACAGAACAGCCTCACCCCTGGTATGGTTCCCTGTGATCCTGGGAAGGAACATTAAAACTGATGTGAAATGGGAAGCTACCAGAATGAGCCCATTATATTCCTCTTGACATCTTTGTCCCACTATTCCCTGATGACATTTTCCTTTGTTACCGCAAATTTTGGAAGGGCAGAAACTAAAAATATATATAAATTTAGGAGAAAGAGAAAGAACGCTTCCTCCTTTGACCTTTCCTACCGCACCACACATTGTACAAAGGTAAATATTAGAAGAAATTTGGTCAGATTTAACACAAAAACTGAGGAAATGTAAATCAGTTTAATGAGACAATTAAATATGCTATTTATGCTCCCCAAATATATTGTTTTTTCATAGTTTCAGTCCCCCTCAGTATTTTTTCTCTGTGTGTTTTAGTTAACGTCTTTTTTCAAACAATACATATACTTACAACTATATAACAAGATACATGTTACATACATTTGTGTTTGGCATCTTTTCACTGTTACCTGATTATTCTCCCTAACTTCTGCTGCATTTGGCAGCCTTGCATTATTCTCAGATGTTCAGATAAAATGTACCTTCTGTCTTTCTTATAATTTATTTGATTAATCCCACAAGCTTCTGGTTAGTTGGGTCTAGGGACAAATTTTAATTTGCCAGTTGATGGTACCACAGAGTAATCCCTTGAGGATAAAGGGATTATCCTCCCTTTTTCTTCCCTCTGTTCCTGTTTAACACGGCACCAAGATGTGTCCATGAGGGTAGGAGGGGTTAGAGGGCGGGTGGTAACTAGACCTTCACTGGTCCCTGTGGGAAAATGACTAGTCAGGTCTACATACAGGACTGGAGGCCACCAAGGTGGCAGGTCCCACATGGACAGAACACAAGTGCCCACTGCCACTGTTAGTCCATGGCTCTGGCTGCTTGCCCTGGCATTTTAAGCCCTACCCCAGGTTTTGCTGGGCCTCAGGCTCCTCTATCTCACTGTCCCCAACCAGAACACCAACCTATTGCCCTCTGAAGACTCAGACAGCTGTGGTGAGAATGCCATTGGCCTTCCCAACCCCCAACAGTCTCAGCTTCCTCTACACTTTTTCAAGTAGTTTAAGCACCCCAATACATGAATGAAACTCAGCTCTGTGAGCCTGAGCTGTCCTTATGTCTGGGTTTTTCCCCTACAATCCTCAGGAGTAGCAAATTCTGAGGCAGCAGGGAGAGGAGTCTCTGCAGGCTCTTTGCTGTCATTGGTTCTTTCTACACAACAGGAGAAACTCTGTGATGCAAACACACTACTTGAAGAATATGTTTTGGATAAATAGATTCTTTTAAAATTATCCTCATTACAGTCATTATTTTTCTAGTCCCTGGTGCATGTCCAAAGTTCCAGCCACCTTAAATCATATCTCTCTGCTTATTACTGCTCCTGCTTGGGACACACCTGTCCCCTTCCCCCACCTCAGCAATTCTTCCTTGTCCTCTGAGAAACCTGGGAAGGTGCCCTGCCATGTAACTTTCCTCACCTTATCCAGGCGGGAATAGCCGCTCCCATCCAACACCCTGTGTTTCGCTCTCACCGTGCTGGGACAGCTGTTTCTATCAGTGCTGAGCAATAGAAAAAGAACAGAAGCCACGAATCCAAGATGCATGTGCAATTTTACGTTTCTCTTGGCCACATTTTAAAACATTTTTAATAAGTGGACTTAATTTGAACAACAGTTAATTTAACACAGTCTATCAAAAATATCATCACTTCAACATGGAATCAGTACGAAGATTATCAGTGAAGTCCGGGGGAGGTTTCAACTCTTAAATCCAGTGTGTATTTAGAATTAGAGTACATCTCAATTCAGACGAGCCACGTTTCAAATACTAAGGAGTACACGTGACTAGCGCTTCCATACTGGACGACTGGTCTACAGGTCGTCGAGTCTGCGTAAGCTTGCCTCGCACCCCTGGGCACTCGGGACATGTTTATAGAATGAAGTATTAAGAGAAGTTCCTTTTAGCAAACAGTATAAATCTCAGTGAGTATTAAACTCTTCTGAGAGTTCTAGTTTCAGGAAAAAAAAAAAAAGCTGATTCACTGTTAATTAAGTCATTCAAGGAAAAAAAAAATGAGAGAAATCCAAAATAAAAACAGCAAAGAATAAAATGTGTCTAACACAGCATCTTTGCCACTCAAGATTTTAAAAAGTTTTAAAAAGCATTCAAAGCACTGAGAGGGTGAGTCTGCTCAAAAGAGATAGGAGGGGTATTGTTTTTCTTCATCTTTCTGTTCAGACTTGGAAGAGGAAGAAGATTTAGTGATGTGGCTGGCAAAAAAAAAAAAAAAAGTGGCAAATTAGAAATCTTGCTGGAAGTAACAGAAGACAGTTCTCCAGAAAGGTGTTAGCTCATGTGCGGTTGAAGAGCCTCATTACAGACCCGCTCCCGGAGGGAACAGCCCGGAGCTAGCACAGGAGCCTTTGAACACACGCCATTTTTCAGGAGATGCATCAGGGTTTCTCAGATTGAAAGTGGTTTGGAGCTACCTTCTGCCCACGTCACATGAGCAAATCTCTTTGAGTCTCCGGATTCGAGAGTGAAAGGGATTCTGACTCGGAAATAGATGTGTTTAGTTAAAACTAAGCATGAATGGAACAGAAGGCAGATGTGAGAGTAGGCAAAGAGGCTCATTTGTGTCTTGTTTTTATTTTATTGTTCTTGCTTTAAATTTTTAATGTCTATAACATTTTCCTTGAAGTATTTTAAAGTCCTCATTCTATCCAATCAAGTCATACCTTTGTATATGAAAAGCAAAAATTAGCAGCATAGAGTGGTTTTATCTGGATGATTCTGAGGCTTTTATTTGAAATTCTTGACATAAATAGGAAAAGAGCCAAGGACTGGTAAATACCCTACCACCTGCAGCTCTGATTCTTTATAGCAGTTTGAGGGACGCCTTAACACATTCAACCCATTTCAATTCTGAATAGCATCACAGAGTTTTCCCTAGCAAATACCCTGTGAATTTCTGTTAAAGTTTATGATTTGCTTTGTTCACCAAATCCTAACATTCATTCATTTTAACAGAGGAGAAAAACAAGCCATTGTTCGGGTATTATATATTCATAGATAGTTTGATTTAAGCATCTTTATTTTCAAAATCCAGCAAGACCCTTATCTGTTTAAGTATCTAACTTTTAGTTATTGAGAAAAAATGGGAACTGAAATAGTATAGTAATTGAAATCTACAACCTAAAATATCACTCTAGCAAAATGTTTACTATCATTACTAAGAGAAAGAAAAAAACAACCCTGATTTAAATTCCACCATGGGCTTCTGATGGACTCCATTCCCCTTATTATCATTGTCTCCATTAGTACAGATGATTGAGAAGTATGTGTAGCTCACCACTAAATGATGAAATCGCATTCTTTTCCTCCCACCCAGCACACACTGCTGCTCATCCTTATAAATAGTAAATGGCTATTTACAAAAATGATTTACATGCTCATGCACAAAGCTCCATGCTCTATATTATGGTGACATTCTTTTTTAAATGGTTTTTAAAACTGGTGATATGGAAACTGGAAGGATAAGTATCCTTCTGAATTAGAAGGTTAATGGTTTAAGGAGATACTCACTCAAAAATATGTCACAGAGTTTTATCCCGGGAAGCAGAGTTGCATCTGGAATGCAAGGTAATAGGGATGCAGGGCCAAGGGGCAATGTTCATGTTCAAATAGAGTCCGAGGCAGAACAGGTCAGGGAAGGAAGCAATTAGAAAGGGCTCATCTTGCTCTTTTATTATGTATAATTTTCCCTAAAAACTAGCCACTTGTAAGTGGTCCTGCCACTCTGCACTAGACATTAGACATGAGCTGGGAATGAGAGTTTGTTTAGATGGTCAGGGAGAATCCCAAATGGGCAAGGTGAAAAGCAACCTTTGAGGAGGCGAGTGCCCCACCAGAGTATAGCAGATCACTGGTGGCTGATAGCGATTTGCTCCTGAGTGTGTCTTTTGGGCTTTTTTGTTTGCTTGTTTTTGTTTTTGTTTTTAGATGAGAGGAGAGAAGACAGAAAGACAGACTCATATATGCTCCCCAACCAGGATCCACCCAGCAGCCCCATCTGGGGCCAATGCTCAAGTACCAAGCTATTTTCAGCTCCTGAGGCCAATGCTTGGACCAAGCAAGCTATCCTCAGCCCCCAAGGATGTGCTCTAACAAGCTATTGGCTGCAGGAGAGGGATAGGGTGAAGGGGGAGAGGGAAGGGTGAAGAAGCAGGTGGTTGCTTCTCCTGTATGCCCTGACTGGGAATTGAACCCAGGACATCCATACACCAGGCAGAGGCTCTATCATCTGAGCCACTGACCAGGGCCAAGTGTGTTCCAAAAAATAAGTAACAGATGGAGAGTTGGTCACTTAAGTTCAAGGCTTTGGAGTAACAAATAGACTCAGGGTATTACTACAAAATACAGGGCTGAAGCAGAAGAAATGACCAAAGGAAAGTTTCCAAGACACCAACAAACTAAAGGTCTTATGTAGAAATAGTATAAGTAGTTGTTTTTCTGGCTTAAATGGTAGTTTGGGTTTAGCTATAATGAAAATTGCTCTAATTTCTTTCAATCACTTATCCACATTCTCTCTCTCTCTCTCTCTCTCTCTCTCTCTCATAAATATCTTATAAATATCTACTTGAGCTATACCATTGTCATGCCTGCCTTTTGCCTGAAAAGTTAGGTTGGGATGGTGAAACAAGGTGAGGCATTGGAGTTCAATGACCTAGAATCTCATCCCATCCCAGGGAGCAGAGCTGCTCCCTGCTCTGCTGAGACTCAGGGCCTCCGTGTCATCCAGTGTAAAGTGGGGCTACTAATAATATCACAGGATTGCGGGTGGAATTAAATGAAGCCACGTTTATAAGCTCTCTGGCCTACAGGAGAGGACCCAGGAACTTTTTCTTCCCTCCCTTTATCCAGCTCATCTCTTTGGTGACTCGGTCCCTGTTCTGAGTGGGTATTTTCTACCATTTCAGCATTTTTCCAAGACTTTCCCTCCCATATTTAAAACAATCCCCCAGATTGTACTCATCCCAGGCCATAAGGCTTTGCTCAGTTAAGTAGATCAGAACCTAGAACCACAGGCATCCCTAACCCAGCCAAACTGACCAGAACTCTGGACTGACCGCTCCACCTTTGAATCAAAGGTGGTGGCTCTTTCCTCTGACTCTTCCCAGCCCAACTGGGCCATTAAACATGAGAACCTGGGGAGAAGGCACTAAACACAGCCATCAGAGTCTGGGTACTGGCCAAGGCTTTTGATTCTCCCTCCCTCCATCTGCTGCTGGTTGCTGCCAGGAAACACCTAGGGGAAGTAGTTTCTGTAGGATTTAATCAGGAAAGTGCACCTTTCTTCTCGTAGAATATAATTTTTTTCTGGGGTAGGGGAGGGTACATAATTTAGTATTGTTAACCCTTTTAGGAAGATCTCTCTGCTGTAAGAGTTCTTGTCCAGAATTACATAGTTCTTGGTAGAATTTCCTACAAATTAGTTCATTGAGGTTTTTTTTAAATGCCTGTGTAGGTTTTAAGAGTCACAATTTCCCATTCAGATGTTGTGCTAGTTCTAACCTGTCAGGTTATAAATATCCAAGTGAGCTCTTCTCTATTTTTAAATGAAATTTTTTCAGTTGCCCTAAAAAAATATATACTCAAGGTACAAAGCCAGCAAATCTAGTAAGTTCTTTCAGTTGCAGTTTTCAGATGTCATTTCTTTGTAGCTTACACATTCTTTGTGAATCTGAAATAATTATAAATCCACATAAATGCTTTAACTAATAGAAGAAAATTAGTTACATTCATTGACGTATTTATTTAGTACCATATGAAGCAACTTTTTAATAAATACTAATTGCCTTCAGAAGTGTGCTAAGGGCAATGGCAGAGGTATAGCTGAAAGTCACTAACACACAAATTCTAATGCTTTCACTCCGTGACATCAGTCCTCAGACCTGCAGCATCAATCACCTGGGAACCTGTCAGAAATGCAAATTCTGAGGACCCAGCTCAGACCCACTGAATCAGAAAAGCTCTAGGGGTGGGCAGAGCAATCTTCTAACAAAGGCAACTGGGTGATTCTGATGCACACTAGAATTTCAGGACCACTGCTCTAAGACTTATTAAAAAGCATTTTGCTTTCATTCTTAATAGCTGTATATCTAGATGATAAACACACCGGCACATTCATCTGAATTGAACTACCTAACAGCTTACATGTTTCCAGGGCTGCCAGGCAGACTAACACAGCATGAAGCCCACGGCGCAAGGACAGCTCTTTCACATATCTAAATCCTGCACATTTTTCTGCGTACTTCCAAGGAGGTGTCCTTACCCCTAGTGGACTCTGTGGGGTCACCTGTCCCCTGCATTCTCTTAGCACTCCTGTATTAACCCCATCTTGGCAATCACTGCACTTTCTGGTAACTTGTCTGTGAGGGCACAGGCTGTAAAGTGTTCCTCAATGGATCTCCAGCATCTACTATAATGCTTAACAAGCTTTAAGTGATGAATGTGTATTTAATGAACAAATCAAGTCATATACTATATATAAGCAAGCAGAGGTACTCATGAGATTTATAATTCAGGTAGAGTATAAATTCTATAAACTGTTCTCAGAAACTCTAGGATATGAAAAAATAAAGACTCAATTTGAGAAAGAATTTTAATCTGTGATTACTTTATCAGTTAGCTGTTTTGTTATATTTTTTATTTGTGTGAAATATGATATTTGGTCCTAAAGAATTCAGTTTTTTGTTTTTTTTTTTAATAAATTTTTATTAATGGTAATGGGATGACATTAATAAATCAGGGTACATATATTCAAAGAAAACATGTCTAGGTTATTTTGTCATCAAATTATGTTGCAAACCCATCGCCCAAAGTCAGATTGTCCTCCATCACCCTCTATCTAGTTCTCTGTGCCCCTCCCCCTCCCCCTAACTCTCTCCCTCCCTCCCTCCCATGTCCTCCCTCCCCCCCACCCTTGGTAACCACCACACTCTTGTCCATGTCTCTTAGTCTCATTTTTATGTTCCACCAATGTATGGAATCATGTAGTTCTTGTTTTTTTCTGATTTGCTTATTTCACTCCTTATAATGTTATCAAGATCCCACCATTTTGCTGTAAATGATCTGATGTCATCATTTCTTATGGCTGAGTAGTATTCCATAGTGTATATGTGCCACATCTTCTTTATCCAGTCTTCTATTGAAGGGCTTTTTGGTTGTTTCCATGTCTTGGCCACTGTGAACAGTGCTGCAATGAACATGGGGCTACATGTGTCTTCACGTATCAATGTTTCTGAGGTTTTGGGGTATATACCCAGTAGAGGGATTGCTGGGTCATAAGGTAGTTCTATTTGCAGTTTTTTGAGGAACCACCATACTTTCCTCCATAATGGTTGTACTACTTTACAGTCCCACCAACAGTGAATGAGGGTTCCTTTTTCTCCACAGCCTCTCCAACATTTGCTATTACCCGTCTTGTTGATAATAGCTAATCTAACAGGAGTGAGGTGGTATCTCATTGTAGTTTTGATTTGCATTTCTCTAATAACTAGTGAAGCTGAATATCTTTTCATATATCTGTTGGCCATTTGTATCTCTTCCTGGGAGAAGTGTCTGTTCATGTCCTCTTCCCATTTTTTAATTGGATTGTTTGTTTGTTTGTTGTTGAGTTTTATGAGTTCTTTGTAAATTTTGGATATTAGGCCCTTATCTGAGCTGTCGTTTGAAAATATCAGTTCCCATATAGTTGGCTGTCTGTTTATTTTGATATCAGTTTCTCTTGCTGAGCAAAAACTTTTAATTCTGATGTAGTCCCATTCATTTATCTTTGCCTTCACTTCTCTTGCCATTGGAGTCAAGTTCATAAAATGGTCTTTAAAACCCAGGTCCAGGATTTTAGTACCTATGTCTTCTTCTATGTACTTTATTGTTTCAGGTCTTATATTTAGGTCTTTGATCCATTTTGAATTAATTTTAGTACACGGGGACAGGCTGTAGTCGAGTTTCATTCTTTTGCATGTGGCTTTCCAGTTTTCCCAACACCATTTGTTGAAGAGGCTTTCTTTTCTCCATTGTGTGTTGTTGGCCCCTTTATCAAAGATTATTTGACCATATATATGTGGTTTTATTTCTGGGCTTTCTATTCTGTTCCATTGGTCTGAGTGTCTATTTTTTTGCCAATACCATGCTGTTTTGATTATCGTGGCCCTATAATATAGTTTAAAGTCAGGTATTGTAATGCCCCCAGCTTCATTCTTTTTCCTTAGGATTGTTTTGGCTATTTGGGGTTTTTTATAGTTCCATATAAATCTGATGATTTTTTGTTCCATTTCTTTAAAAAATCTCATAGGGATTTTGATGGGAATTGCATTAAATTTGTATATTGCTTTGGGTAATATGGCCATTTTGATTATATTTATTCTTCCTATCCAAGAACAAGGAATATTTTTCCATCTCATTGTATCTTTTTCGATTTCCCTTAACAATGCTTTGTAATTTTCATTATATAGGTCCTTTACATTCTTTGTTATGTTTATTCCTAGGTATTTTATTTTTTTTGTTGCAATCGTGAAGGGGATTATTTTTTTGAGTTCGTTTTCTAATATTTCATTGTTGGCATATAGAAAGGCTATGGACTTTTGTATGTTAATTTTGTATCCTGCGACCTTACTGTATTGGTTTATTGTTTCTAATAATCTTTTTGTGGAGTCCTTCGGGTTTTCGATGTATAGGATCATATCATCAGCAAAAAGTGATAGCTTTACTTCTTCTTTTCCGATATGGATGCCTTTTATTTCTTTGTCTTGTCTGATTGCTCTGGCCAGAACTTCTAGCAACACGTTGAATAAGAGTGGAGAGAGTGGACAACCCTGTCTTGTTCCTGATTTAAGGTAGAAAGTCCTCAGTTTTATGCCGTTTAATAGGATGTTGGCTGATGGTTTATCATATATGGCCTTTATCATGTTGAGATATTTTCCTTCTATACCCATTTTGTTGAGAGTCTTAAACATAAAATTGTGTTGTATTTTATCAAAAGCATTTTCTGCATCTATTGATAAGATCATGTGGTTTTTGTTCTTTGTTTTGTTGATATGGTGTATTACGTTAACCGTTTTTGCGTATGTTGAACCATCCTTGAGATTCTGGGATGAATCCCACTTGATCATGATGTATTATTTTTTTAATATGTTGTTGTATTCGGTTTGCCAGTATTTTGTTTAGTATTTTAGCATCTGTATTCATTAGAGATATTGGTCTGTAGTTTTCCTTCTTTGTGCCATCCTTGCCAGGTTTTGGTATGAGGGTTATGTTGGCCTCATAAAATGTGTTTGGAAGTATTGCTTCTTCTTCAATTTTTTGGAAGACTTTGAGTAGAATAGGAACCAAGTCTTCTTTGAATGTTTGATAGAATTCACTAGTATAACCGTCTGGGCCTGGACTTTTATTTTTGGGGAGATTTTTAATAGTTTTTTCTATTTCCTCCCTGCTGATTGGTCTGTTTAGGCTTTCTGCTTCTTCATGACTCAGTCTAGGAAGGTTGTATTGTTCTAGGAATTTATCCATTTCTTCTAGATTGTTGTATTTGGTGGCATATAATTTTTCATAGTATTCTACAATAATTCTTTGTATATCTATGATGTCTGTGGTGATCTCTCCTCTTTCATTTTGGATTTTATTTATTTGAGTCCTGTGTCTTTTTTCCTTGGTGAGTCTTGCCAAGGCTTTGTCAATTTTGTTGATCTTTTCAAAGAACCAGCTCCTTGTTTTATTGATTTTTTCTATAGTTTTTCTGTTCTCTATTTCATTTATTTCTGCTCTGATTTTTATTATCTCCTTTCTTCGGCTGGTTTTGGGTTGTCTTTGTTCTTCTTTTTCTAGTTCCTTAAGGTGTGAAGTTAAGTGGTTTACTTCGGCTCTCTCTTGTTTGTTCATATAGGCCTGAAGTGATATGAACTTTCCTCTTATTACTGCTTTTGCTGCATCCCAGAGATTCCGATATGTCGTATTTTCATTTTCATTTGTCTGTATATATCTTTTGATCTCTGCGCTTATTTCTTCTTTGACCCATTCATTTTTTAGAAGTAGGTTGTTTAGTTTCCACATTTTTGTGGGTTTTTCCCCCTCTTTTTTGCAGTTGAATTCTAGTTTCAAGGCTTTATGATCAGAAAATATGCTTGGTACAATTTCAATTTTTCTAAATTTGCTGATATTGTCTTTGTGGCCCAACATATGGTCAATTCTTGAGAATGTTCCATGTACACTAGAGAAAAATGTATACTCTGTCGCTTTGGGATGAAGTGTCCTGTAGATGTCTATCATATCCAGGTGTTCTAGTATTTCGTTTAAGGCCACTATATCTTTATTGATTCTCTGTTTGGATGACCGATCTAGAGCCGTCAGCGGTGTATTGAGGTCTCCAAGTATGATTGTATTTTTGTTAGTTTTTGTTTTAAGGTCAATAAGTAGCTATCTTATATATTTTGGTGCTCCTTGGTTTGGTGCATATATATTAAGGATTGTTATGTCCTCTTGATTCAACTTCCCCTTAATCATTATGAAATGACCATTTTTGTCTCTGAGTACTTTTTCTGTCTTGTAGTCAGCATTATTAGATATGAGTATTGCTACGCCTGCTTTTTTGGGGGTGTTGTTTGCTTGGAGTATTGTTTTCCAGCCTTTCACTTTGAATTTGTTTTTATCCTTGTTGCTTAGATGTGTTTCTTGTAGGCAGCATATAGTTGGATTTTCTTTTTTAATCCATTCTGCTACTCTGTGTCTTTTTATTGGTAAGTTTAATCCATTTACATTTAGTGTAATTATTGACACTTGTGGGTTCCCTACTGCCATTTTATAAATTGCTTTCTGTTAGTTTTGTATCTAGTTTGAGTCTTCTCTTTTGTTTTTCTATCATTTGTTTTTGTTTGTTTGTGTTCCATACTTCTTTCCTCTGTTGCTACCTTTTTTAAGTCAAGTGTTTTTGTGGTGGTTTTTTTAAGGGTGGTTACCATTAAGTAATGAAAAGGGTACCTACCATATTCATTGTAGTACCCTATCTTATAAGTATTTCTGCACTTCATCGTCCTTTGCTACTGTTAATCTCCATCCTCTCCCCACTTTTTTTCCTTTGTTGTCACAGTTTAAGTTTGGTTTTATTGTGTTCTTGGTGGAGCTGTTACTTGTGGTGTTGTTTTCTTTTGTTCTTTGAATCTGGTTGGAAAACCTCCCTTAGTATTTCCTGGAGTGGGGGCTTTCTGTTGATAAATTCTCTCATCTTTTCTGTATTTGTGAATGTTTTTATATCTCCTTCATACTTGAAGGATAGCTTTGATGGGTATAGTATTCTTGGCTGAAAGTTCCTCTCTTTCAGGGCTTTAAATATTGGGGTCCACTCTCTTCTAGCTTGTAGAGTTTCTGCTGAGAAATCTGATGATAATCTAATAGGCCTTCCTTTATATGTTGTACTCTTCTTTTCCCTGGCTGCCTTGAGAATTTTTTCTTTGTCATTGGTTTGTGTCATCTTTATTATGATGTGCCTTGGAGTGGGTTTGTTGGGGTTAAGAAAACTTGGTGTTCTGTTTGCTTCTTGAATTTGAGGCTTTAGTTCCTTCCACAGGCTTGGGAAGTTCTCGTCTATTATTTGTTTGAGTATATTCTCCATTCCATTTTCTTTCTCTTCTCCCTCTGATATACCTATTATTCTTATGTTATTCTTTCTGATGGAGTCAGACAATTCCTGTAGGGCTTTCTCATTTTTTATTATTTTTGAGTCTCTTTCTTCTTCTCTCTGTTGTGCCTCAAGTTGTTTGTCTTCTATTTCACTAATCCTATCTTCAATCTGGGCTGTTCTGTTAGCTAAGCTTGTTACCTCGTTTTTCAGCTCGTGAATTGAGTTTTTCATTTCTGTTTGATTTGTTTTTATAGTTTCAATTTCCTTGGTAATATATTCTTTGTGTTCATTGAGTTGTTTTCTGATCTCCCTATATTGCCTTTCTGTGTTTTCTTGTATATCTCTGAGTATTTTTAAGATTTCTATTTTAAATTCTCTGTCATTTAGCTCCAAGGCTTCCAATATGTTAAGTCTTTTCTCCATAGATTTTTCCACATCTATTTGTGTTACCTCTCTTTCTTTTGTATCCATAATATTCGATTTCCTCTTTCTTATCAGCATCTGAGGGTGGTCTTATTGATAGCACTAATTAGAATTAATAAAGAGTAAAAAGAAAAAAAAAGGGTAAAACACCTCACAAAAAAAAACAGTAATAATTTATTATTTCCCCCTTTTTTTCTCTCTTCTCTTTCCCTCCTCTCCCCTCCTCAGGAAATATCGTGCCTATAATGGAGGGCCTGATTTGGGGTGAAGAGTTCAAGGGGCAAAAAAAAGGGAGTAGGGACCTACTAAATGCAAAAAAAAAAAAAAAAGGAAGAAAATCTTAGACAAGCATAAGATGATTTGCTTGTAAGTGATGGTCAACTAAGAGATATAATGAGAGGGATAAGAGGGAATCAGAAAAAAGGACCAAAAAAGAATAATAAAGAAGAAAAAATAAAAATAATAAGTAAAAATCTGTTGTATTAAGTGGAGCGAAGACTAAATACAATGGAGACCTTGGGTTGGGAGGACCCAAAATGCCACAAAAATAAACAAACAAGAGAAAAAAAAATAAAAACAAAAGCAAAAAAGAGAAATAAAGCCAAAAAAATGCCTTGAGTCCCAAATTAACTAATTTGTTCGTGATTGAGGATTATATGGGAGGAAAGTAAAATGAGAAAAGAAAAAACGAATAGAAAGGAAAAAATAAGAAAAAGAGAAAAATGAAGGAAGAAATAAAATAGGAGGAGAAAAAAACAAAATAAAGCAAGACAAAAAAAAACAAAAAAAAAAACAAAAGAGGAGAGAGTGAGAGTTAAGTGTTTTGGAGTATAACCTTAAAGGAGGGTGAGGATGAAGAAGAAAAATAAAATGCAACACTCATGGGTAGTGTAGTTCAAGAAAGGGGAAGCATAAGATGGGCAGAGAATAGAAGGACCGAGGTGGAGGAAATAAAGGCAAAAAGATAGAAGAAACAAACAACAACAACAACAAAAAATAGTGGATCAAGTTGTAAAGTCTGTGGGTTTTTCTTGATTTTGAGAGGTTAACTTCTTCCTTTTTCTTTTCTCTCCCTCTTCCTGGTCGGTGACTCTGTACCCCAGGCTCTGCCCCTGTGTCACTCTTAGGTAGGGATTTGCAGTTGATGGGATTCTATGGCAATGTCATATAATTGGCTTTAGTCTTGCTGGAAGTAAAGGCTTGTTGGCGTTTGCAGGGTCCAACGATGAGAGAGTTTGCTTTCCTGGATTCTCTCTCCTAGTCCCCCCTTTCTGAATTAGCAGCCTGGTGATCCAGCTATAAGGCTGCAACTGCTTCTGCCTGGGGAGTAAGAGGCTCAAAGAGCTGGGAAATCCCCACTCTATCCCCACTCAGTGCAAGGCTTTGGGAAAGGCTCTGACAGTCAGGGCCTCCAGTGTAATCAGGCGGGGGTGGGAGTCAATTGTTGTCAAGGTGACTGTTCAGCGCCTATCATTTAGTTGGACCTCTCAACCCAGGCTTTCCACACTTTGTAGCCTGTTTTTGCAGGGAAGAAGAGGCACTAGTCTCTGCTTACGACTAGTGTAGTATAGACCTTATTATCTGCCAAGTCCTTCTTGTTAGCGTTTATCCCTGAATATGGAGGCTCTATCAATCAGAAGTTGCCCCCGCCCCTTTAGCGAGAGGCACTAAAAAATATCACGCCTCTTGTCTTGGATCGCTGAACTGAGAGAGATCTTATCAATTAGAACCGAGGGTGCGCAGATTTTATGGGTTAAGCTAATTTCAGTGATTGGGTCGCAGCTGTGCTTCCGAAGGTATTTTAGGCTGCCTGCGCGCGCCCCTCCCCCAACGCTTAATTGTTAGCTTGAATGGCTGGGTGAGGTGCCCCGCCCACGGAGAGAATCTCCCAAGCCTCTCCCGCTCGCCCCACCGCTGGCGGCTGGACCGCACCAGGCGCAGGATAATGGAGCCCCCTGGGTGTTCGGGCCAGCAGGGCGCCCTGGGCGCGCGCGAATGGGGCGCTCCGGGCACCGGTGGCCGGCGACCCCCACTCGCAGTGTGCGGGCCGCTGGGAACGTCAGCAGTGCTCAACCGGACCGGGCGCTCGCGCGGCGGCTCGCGGTGGCTCGCGGTTCCCAAGTATATGGGCTGACTCACCGCAGGCGCACTCCCTCGCGGCTTGAATGTGAATGAGTGTCGCTGCTGCAGTAGCTTCCTCCACATCCTCGTCTCTCAGATTCAAGTGATAACAGTCCTTTTGCTTTCAGTTTGTGTGGAACTCCGGAATGCTCCGAGGATAAATTTTTCTGTTTCTAGTTGATAAATTTGTTGTGATTTAGGGGAGAGCTGTCGGATGCGCTTCTCACGGCGCCATTTCCGTGACGTCACTCAAGAATTCAGTTTTCATTGTGGATCTTAAATAATAATTTAAACCAGGACATAGTTTGCTTTTATCAACATCAAAAAGGTAATGAAAGCAGTAGGTATGTGATATGTTTAAAAAACAAAACCAAAAAAACAGTGGGCTTGGGCTCAGATCCCAAAACGCAGCTATCTTTGGGAAAGTGAACTAGCCTCAACTATTCTATCTGCAAAATAGAATTTAGTAATATCTGCCCAATTCACAACAAGAGATTAGTGAAAAAGCAAAGTAAATGGTGAACACAAAATTGCTTTACAAATTTGAAAGCACCATACAAGCATGAGACATCATTGTTACCATTTGGAAAATAGTCTAGCTGGACAAAACAAAGTTTAATTCATTTAATCAGTGGAAGTGGAGAGTCAAGATTCCATGAGGAAACAGACATAGTCCTTCTTCTGCAAGATTACCTCTAGTAAAATGTACCTTTGGACTATCTCTGAGGAAGATTCAGTACTTTCCATGACTAACTTAACTGATCTGCCACAAAAAAAGACATGTTTCCAAACTTCTAGGCATTAGTGTTGCCTAAACTGTTCTAGTAGTCTTTGATTAGTAGCCATAAACTTCTGATGAATTTTTAATGAGAATTCCAAACTAAACTAAATGTGTTTTTATTATACTCTAATTTGTTTTAAATCAAATAGTATAGTAAAATTATGAATCTGAAAGTTATATAGAAACTAGAAAATCGTCTGGAATTAAGCCAGAGTTTAATCATATTTTAGGTCAAGAGTGACTGGAATCTCTTCTCTCTTTCACTATCTAAATTCTGACCTTATTTCAAGTTCAGCTTAGCCTCATTTTTGGCATAATGCTTCCCCCAACTCCGCCATCCCATAATGACATTTTCCTTTCACTAAGCACTTCAATATGTTGTGGCTGAGACTATTAATGTTCTCCAGATATCAACATTCATCCCTGTATTTCCAAATTTTCCTCAAAGCTAAAGTCAATGGACTCTGAGAAGTGATAGGCAAGATCTTCTGCTTCTTTCATTTCTGATAACCTACTTGTAAGCCGCAGATGGAGTTTCCTCAAAATAGAGAAGTAGACTGGGTCCTGGAAACCTGCTCGGAGGAGACCTGTCCCAGAAAATGGCCCAACATGTGCTGGTCCATGTGAGTTGGAATACACGTTACCACGCAAAGTTACTACATTCAGGGATTATTTATTTATTATCTCAACATAGCCCCACCTATCCTTTCTAACAGGAGTGTATAATAGGCACAGCACAGATTTGCAGTTAGTTATTCTGCAATGTACTCAATTTCAAAACTTTAACAGAAATGGATTGCTCAATGTTTGTCCTCAATAAGCTAAGAAAGGAGACAGATTTACAAATAAATGGGTTGATCATGCAGTGTTATATGTGACCATGGATGTATGCCTATGCTAATAAAATGAGTACTTATGAGAGAACATTAAATTCTATATATAATGGAGAAGGGGGGAGACCCTAGAAAAGCATATCAAAGAAAGTAATACTAAGTAAATGTTCATTCAATTCAATGATAAAATATGAAGCTCACTTGCTTTGTGCCCAAAACTGAGCTAATTGTTAAATGGAAGGAAAGAAGAAAGGAAAGAAGGAAAGAAGAAAGGAAGGAAGGAAGGAAGGAAGGAAGGAAGGAAGGAAGGAAGGAAGGAAGGAAGGAAGGAAGGAAGGGAGGGAGGGAGGGAGGGAGGGAGGGAGGGAGGGAGGAAGGAAGGAAGGAAGGAAGGAAGGAAGGAAGGAAGGAAGGAAGGAAGGAAAGAAGGAAGAGGTAGGGGGAGGGAGGAAGGGAGGGAAGAAACAAGCATGCATGCAAGCAAGCATTCCAAGAACAGGAAGCAATATACACAAAAACCAGGAGATCAGGCCCTGGCCGGTTGGCTCAGCGGTAGAGCGTCGGCCTGGCATGCGGGGGACCCGGGTTCAATTCCCGGCCAGGGCACATAGGAGAAGCGCCCATTTGCTTCTCCACCCCCACCCCCCTCCTTCCTCTCTGTCTCTCTCTTCCCCTCCCGCAGCCAAGGCTCCATTGGAGCAAAGATGGCCCAGGCGCTGGGGATGGCTCCATGGCCTCTGCCCCAGGCACTAGAGTGGCTCTGATCGCGGCAGAGCGACGCCTCGGAGGGGCAGAGCATCGCCCCCTGGTGGGCAGAGCGTTGCCCCTGGTGGGTGTGCCGGGTGGATCCTGGTCGGGCGCATGCGGGAGTCTGTCTGACTGTCTCTCCCCGTTTCCAGCTTCAGAAAAATACAGGAAAAAAAAACAAAAACCAGGAGATCAGAAACAAGTGGGTTCATTCAAAGTCTATATACCATTTAATACTGACAGTGTAAAATACAATGTTAATAGCAAATGAATATGGAGAAGTGACCAGTTCAAAAAGTGTTTTAGGAATCCCAATAAGGAATTTTGATTTTAAGCTGTTGATGACGGAAAGAAGCAAGACACAGGCCCTGGCCGGTTGGCTCAGTGGTAGATGTTCCAGGTTTATTCCCAGTCAGGGCACACAGGAGAAGCAACCATCTGCTTCTCCATCCCTCCTCATTCTCTCTCTCTCTCTCTCTTCTCCTCCTGCAGCCAAGGCTCAAATGACTTGAGTAAGTTGGCATCTGGTGCTGAGGATGACTCCATGGCCTTCAGTGCTAAAGATGGCTACAGTTGCAACAGAGCAACAGCCCCAAATAGGCAGAGTATCACCCCCTAGTGGGCTTGCTGGGTGGATCCCCATCTGGGGGCATGCAGGAGTCTGTCTCTATGCCTCCCCTACTCTCACTAAAAATCAAACAAAAACAAGAAGCAAGACACAAATCAAATTTATGTCTTGAAAAGATCCTAGTCTTGTTGTTTTTGTTTAGGAGGTAATCATGAAACAGGAGACCCAACAGTGAGGATGCTCTGAAAGCAGAGGTGAGGGAGTAAAGGTGGGATTGGTGTGGTGGTAAATATTTATTTAGCATCTGGGTCTCTACAGGGAGGAAACTCTCATCTGCGGCCATTTTTTAGCTCCAAAATGTCACTGAGCAGTAACTAGGGAAGAGACACTCCCAGTCATACGAGTCAGCTTCTGTACACACTGACATTGAGAGAGCACCATTGCATCATCTGCAAGTGATGGACACACATCAAGCGCATAATAAATGACCATGTGCTGCATAAATGAAGAAATAAATGAAGAAAAGGAGAAAGGGAAAAATTTAGAATACAGAAATATTTATAAGTAGAATCAGAAGTATATGATAATAGATGACTGGATAAAGAAGATGTGGCACATATACACTATGGAATACTACTCAGCTATAAGAAATGATGACATCAGATCATTTACAGCAAAATGGTGGGATCTTGATAACATGATACGGAGTGAAATAAGTAAATCAGAAAAAAACCAGGAACTGTATTATTTCATACGTACGTGGGACATAAAAGTGAGACTGAGAGACATTGATAAGAGTGTGGTGGTTACGGGGGGGAGGGGGGAGAGGGAGAGGGAAAGAGGGAGGGGGAAGGGCACAAAGAAAACTAGATAGAAGGTGACAGAGGACAATCTGACTTTGGGTGATGGGTATGCAACTTAATTGAACAACAAGATAACCTGGACATGTTATCTTTGAATATATGTATCCTGATTTATTAAAAAAAATAAAATTATTAAAAAATAATAATAATAATGTTAAAAATAAAAAAAATTAAAAGAAGAAGTATATGATAACTAATGGTCATACCACCCTGAACGCGCCCAATCTCTTCTGATCTCGGAAGCTAAGCAGGGCCGGGCCTGGTTAGTACTTGGATGGGAGAAGTATATGATAACTAGAACACAAAAACTACTAGGATAATAATAATAGGAAAGATATTTAACCTCACTAAACCTCAGTCTCCTTATCTATAAAATGGGTAAAATAATATTTTCCTTCAACACAGTACATGAAACATTCCCAATGAGGGAACAGCATTTACAAAAAGTATTATAAATAAAATAGCTTAACTCTTTAAGGTAACTATGAGTAATTTGGTGTTGTTAGAATGTCAGATATGAAGAATGGCAGGGCATAGAAGAGGCTAAACAGAAGTCAGAGTCCAGATCTTTGAGGGATTTTAGGTCACATGCTGAACTTAGGGACTTGTTGGGAACCGAATAAATAAACAGGGTATTTTTGCTCAACAAGTATATATCGGGGTCCTGAACGGGAAAAGGTATGGAATTTAAATAAATGATAGACAGGGACTTAAAGATATACATATATACAGATGGGTTCAGGAGGACGCCACGGCAAACAGTCTCTACTGTTCCTGAGCCATAACGTGCCTGCTCCCAGAAACACATCCACTTTTATTCATAGAAAAAATGTTGTCCATCAGCAATTCAATTAAGTTTCCAAGGCAGCTCAAAGACAGCCCCCATCGTACCATCCAAATGTCTTTACACTAATAAGAAACTAGCTTCCAGCCTCCTCCGGAGAACATGGGTGAGACAAATGAGAATTGGGTGTAGCTCTTTGTCAACTAGGCAAATGAGGTGGGGTTTGGACTCAGCACCAGATTGCAAAACTACCGTTTATTTATTCGGTCCCCAACAGGGACTCTAGACTGTAGGTAATAGAGGACCCTTAATAAACAGCAAAGTGCTGGATAACAATCAAATGGGCATGCTTGGATCATTCTGGGTCCCATGTGAAGGGTAAGATATAGTAGAACACCCTGGTAAAAATAAAACCACTGCAGTATTTCCATCAGTTAGACTAACAGACTTGTAGAGGGTTTTGAGAAGAGGGGAAAGGTCAGAAAAAAACCAGAAAATAGGATCAATGGTACTTGGTGATCTGTTAAATATAGAGAAGAACTAAAGGCCATAAATAATGAAGGCCATTTTGCATGCTTTTCCTTTGGAGATTAAGAAGATGCAGACACCACCCAACAAGAATGGTAGTGAAAGAAGAAGAGGTTGTGTACAGATATCCAAAAGCTTATTTTGAATTGTTTTAATTTAATGTTCTCATAGGTATTTGAGTAACAACTCCAGAAAGTCTAGAATTCTGAGAAGAGGTTAAGGTTGACGTCCCTTTTATTAACAAGTGTATCCTTCAAACACTTCTATTTGGGTGACCTTCTTTCAACCATTCTATTAAAATATATAAATTGATATTCAAGAACTACTGGAAATGTACTTTGGTCATCCTAAAATTCCAAGATGCTAAGAAGAAATAACAAACATCACAAATAAGCATATATTTCCTACCATGAAAAAAAAAAAAGTTATCTAAATACTCAGAGCCAAGTTACAAAAATGAAATTGGATGAAAAGTCATAACATGTCTAGTCATTCTTATATTTTCCAATTGTAATCCTACCTTTAGAGAAGTCTAAGGGAGCCTTCCTGCATTTTCCTTCTTCAATAAGACTAGGAACAGTTATAGAGATAATAGTTTCCTAGGTAGCTGTTCAAAACCAGAAAGTGGGGCAGTAGAGATCCAAGAGAGATATTTTTTAAGTATGCTTATTATAGCCCACCAGGGATGTTATTGGAATGGCAGCAAAAAGTCTTTAGAAAGCAGAGAAACGTTCATTGCTTATTTTATAAATCTCCCCCAAAGTTCCTGAAGGCTAATTCTATTCTCACCCAGAGTTCAAAGTCTGATCACCGAACAGTGTGGTTTGAAATAGAAAAGCAGGATGGAACGATTTTTTTCCTTTGAAGTCCAGAGAAAGGAGGATCATTTCAGGGGCTTGAAGCACACACACCACTCTTTCTTTCTACCACCACTGCTATCAAAGAGTGAGGTTGAATGGAACTTAACCTTACAGGAAAATTATCTTGCTGCTTTCATATCTAGATTTGCTTCCTCTCAAATTTTGATTCTTTCCCACTATGTAAGGCCCATTTTCATTGCCCTAAAATGCATTTAAGTCATAAAAATAAGTGGAAAACATCTTTCCACATATCTGAAGCTGAAATATATCATAGTTTGTCTTCAAAAAAGAGATAAATATGTGTATTTCAAACCCAAGAGATCTTGAAAGTTACAAGTTATAGGTAATGTCATAAAAGACCACAGTAATAGTATCACCCCGCCATTAGCCTTTTCCTCAGCATACAATGCATTGGGCTGTGTGTGTCTGATCCCTGTATTGTGCCAGATTTTTAACAGATCTTCCTGTTTCCCCCCTTGCACTCTGCAGATCATGTTTTTTAAAGGCAGCCAGGAATGTTTTAATTGCACACCTTCATAATTAATGTTTTAAAATAGACTATCAAACAATTCAGGACTCTCTAGAAACTGTGCGACCATGGTAATGTTTCAAAAAAGTAACCTACGATGTATTTTGTTATCAGTCCTGGTGGTTTCATGTAAGTTGTTTGATAGCTATCTGATTTTGTAGTTTCTGATTTTGTCGTTTCTATCTGATTTCGTAGTTTCTTAGATCCATGATATCATGAAGCCAAGTGCCTTGTACGTAATTGACACTGAGTCTGGTTTTTGAAAAGTATTGATATCACCACTCTAAACGTGAGGATGCATTCTTAACTGGTCATTCTGCACCATCAAGTAGTCTCTGCCTGTTATTTCAAAGGAGGGAAAAAAAAGGAACATAAGAAAAGTTACTTCTGGCTTTGGCATTTACAGCTCCCAGTCCAGAAAATCAAGACTGGCATTAACTGAGTTGATAGCTGAACAAGGAGAAAGGTGAAGGTAGAACTGTGAGATCAAGTGGACATTAGCACAAAACTTTAAAGGGAGAAAGCAACTCCTGAGCATTACACAAGTGAGTTGTAAGTCTCTTGTGAGCCATGTCTCTGGAAACCCCACTGATCTCAGCATGATTGACATTTATGAGAATGACCTTAAGGTAGGTGTGAGGCTGGCAGTTTTTTGTTGCTTGCTGATTCCATGACTTAAAGGAAAGCAGTGCGAGGTGTCAGTTGCTGCACTGCTGATCTGCAGGCCAGCATGAACAGAGCAGTGAGCCTGAGTTCCTACCTGTCTTTGACAGACGACTAAAGTAGTCGGCTTCCCTCGGAATGCTGGTGCTTTCGGGTATAACTGTAACTTACTCAGTTGCTGTCCTCCACATTCCTCCCCAGATCTGCCCCTTTTCTTATCATGACTATTGCCAGAATGTTAGCATCAGATCTGCTTAATGTCACTCTCCTGTAAATGGACCACAGTAAACATATCGGGCAGTCTACAAGAAACACTGGAGATGAACAAGTTAGACTTACTATCTGTCAGCGAGAGCAGGGACCATCTGGACAGGCAGCTAATGATCACTGGAGCAGCATGCACTGCTAGGCTTAAATGTAATCTCTGGGCCTCAGTTAACAACTGCAGAGGAACTGAGCGCAGATTTGAGCAATGTAGCAAATGATACCCTGAGGTCCTAAAAAATTGAGATGAGATTGTGTGTCACCTAGAAGTCACTAAAATATCCACACACCGTCACTCTCAACCAACTTCAGACTAGTTTGTAGGGCAGACACAGAAAAGGACTGAGGTAACTGCTGTGAAAATTTAAATATTCCTCTCCTTTCCCAATCTCCACCAAAGAGAGAGAGAGAGAGAGAGAGAGAGAGGATGAAAGAGAGAGAGAGAGTTTTCACCTCAGATCCATGGAATCTGCCCCTGACCACAGAGAATCTGTGACTCTTACAGGACACCTGTAAAGTTGGTTGGCATAAAGAACCCCTACTTATTTCTTAGGCTCAGCTTTTGGATCAACTCTAGGAAGAAGAGTGCAGGAAGAATTAGAAGCTTTGATTCAAACAGAGGGGAAAGATTGAGATTCACTGTAAATATTCCTACAGGTTAAAATGTAAGTGGCCCCTAATCACAAGAACCCCATTTCTAAAAAATATATTTTATATTTCTAAAAATTAATGCTACCATGGTCTATACTAGCAGGTGATTTTATTTATTATGTTGAAGTTGTGTTAGTTTTTTTAGATGAGGAACTTAAAAAGTAGAGAAAATGAGAGTAAAGCCAGTAGCCACGGCCACCATCACAGCTGCCTGGCCCATGCAGGTTCGCTTTTGATTCGGACAGACGGTAATGAAACAACGGAGTTAAGAACGGGTGGGCCATTAGCTTTAATCCTAGCTTGCACCCAGTGGGTGAGAAATACACACAGTGGGAAAACACTTCCCTTTCCATTCAGGGCTCCCAAAGCCACTGACTTATCCGAGTTTCCTAGAATCAAAGGTTTCTAGCTTACCAGCCTTATTCACCTCTGTTCCCCATCTCCTTCTCTATGCACAGATTCTGCACTAACTGGCTTCTCCTTCAGCATTCCGCCATCTTGGCTGCTTCTCCTCTCCTCCACATGGCCTTTCTCTACTCTCTCCTCTCTAATGCTAATCTCAGAAACCAAGAGAGAGCAAGCTTCTGGTCTGCCCATTTTATAGTGTAGAAATCAAAACCTTTAATCCAATATACAAACAAGGAAGTCTCTGATACAAAGTCACTTAGGGTGGGAAAGGCTTAGTCTTAAAACTAAGCCTTAGGGCAGGGGTCCCCAAACTTTTTACACAGGGGGCCAGTTCACTGTCCCTCAGACCGTTGGAGGGCTGCCACATACAGTGCTCCTCTCACTGACCACCAATGAAAGAGGTGCCCCTTCTGGAAGTGCGGCGGGGGCTGGATAAATGGCCTCAGGGGGCCGCATGCAGCCCGCGGGGCCGTAGTTTGGGGACGCCTGCCTTAGGGTATAACAACCCTGCCTGCTTACAGCCTGTCCCCCACACCCAATGCAAACTATAAGCGAGCAAACCTATATATCATATTTACAAACTTAGTTGACCAACAATGTGGCAATATATATTTTTTTAAAAATAGAGTTCAGGTCCTATCCAGGTAGCTTAGTTGGTTAGAGCATCTTCCTGAAATGCCAAAGTCGCAGGTTTGGTCCCCAGCCAGAGCACATACAAGAATCAACCAATGGTGGCATGAATAGATGGGACAACTAGTAGATGTCTCTCTCCCTTCCTCTTTCTTTCTAAAAAGCAATCAAAAAGAAAAAGAAAAAAAAAAAGAAGAGATAATCTTGTTACGTGCAATAATGACCCTTTGTGGGTTTACTATTTTGGTGGGGGTTTTTTGTTTTGTTTTCTTAAAAATTTTTAGTTATCAGAATATTTAAACAACAACAAAAGTGCAATTTTATATGCATGGTCAAAAACCAAGTATTCTTGGGCTTGAGATTAGAATGCAAACTCTTAGGTATAGATTTAACAGACAGCTGCCTCTGAGCCTTTCCAAGAACATTTATTCAAACTGAACAACTACATCTCACTTACAAACAACAAGGATGAAAAACACACTGCTTGCCTGCTGCCACTGCCCCATGGCACTTCCACGACAAACTTTATTAACCAAGCCCTCTATTCCAACGAGCTCACACAGAGCTTCACAATCCTTTTAACACAGTCACTTTTGACCATTGTCTTGGGGATGGGTTAAACCTATTTGATATCTTATATAGGACTTTTGTCAGAGGTTTTCTTAGTCACAGGGAAAATATTTTAGGTGAGAGGAAAGAAGGAGGGAAGGAAGGGAGGGAAGGGAGAGGATGGAGGAATTATTAATATTTAGTATCTCTTACGTATAGAATATATACTTTGTATAAATTGAGAAAGATTTTTTGCTTGACCAAATTTTAATCAGGCTCCTAAACCTTCTCCTAAGTCCATCTACACTTCCCTATAAAATTCATTTTTAGCAAGAATTCCACTAAGTCAGTTTAACCAGAACTCCCTGCCCCAGTATCTGATCTGGTTCTTCATCCCCAACCTTACTCCTGGTGATGTCTGATGACCCTGGCATGTCTTCGGTAAGAATCTTGTCAGATTGGCTTGTCCTAAGTATCTCCCTCACCCCTGATGTTTTTTCTTAGTGATATTCCATCTAACGACTCCCACTCTGCTCTTTGGCTGAAAGTTCTCACTTGTCTGTGAGAAAGTTCTGTGTTCAGAATTATCTCACTCCCTTACTCCAAAATTCCATTGTAGTGGTCCCTATACTTATTGAATCTCCCCAGTTGAACAGAGACTCCTTACCATGCTTTAAACAACACTGAACAATGTTTCCTTTAACAATGTTATCTTATATAACTGTCACAAACTTTAAATTCTCAATTGACCAGCAGGTCAAAGGCCAAGAACCAAGAATAACTCAAAGTTGTGTTTTCCCATCCCCCTTCCCTATCAATGCATACACCCACGCCACCCTCCACAAAGGGATTATAGGATTACAGTCTAAATTGGTTTTATTATTATATAAGGAGTAGAAGACACATTTTAAAATTTAAGTTGTAAAAGCATGCCAGTCCTTTAGCTATTATCTCAGATATCAAAAATCTGGCACAAAAGAAAAATTGAAGGCTTTAGAGAAGGAGTATGTACCTCTTATTCAACAAAGATGAAACACCACCACTGTGGTGCCTGTGGGGGTTTGGCTATCCTCAGTCCGTGCACCCAGTGAAGAGCTAAAAGCTGTAAGGTAGTAAGAAAATAATCCAACCAATGTGTCTACCTTGCCAGTCTTCCACCTCTTTCTGAGAACTACCACTCACAGACCGTCAGGTTTGTATTGAGGCACCACTCTCTATTTCCGAACCCAGCTTCAATGATGAATATGCCGCTGCCTAAAACTGCTCCAAAATAGGAAAGCCCAGCTCTAGGACCGGACTAACAGCTGAGAACAGTTTCTTAGGATACAAAAGAAACTGAGCTTCGCCTTCATTTCTTACATGAATCAGCATACTTTTCTTTTAAATTTCACTTGTGCCACTTAAAAGGAGTGATGTTTCACAGTGTTGGTGCCTTTAATAAAAAGCTAATGTAAAGCTAATTGTTTCTTACAGGTAAGAAATGGAACTTTACATAGGAAAGGTAGTTTAATTGTTAGCTCAGCATCTAAACCTAGATTTTCCCATTTCCAAAAACCATTCATTTTGACTTACACAATGGTGGCCACTAGATTCCTATGAATTTAGAGCTAAATGCTGTTAATTCAAAGATTTGAAGATTGGACTTCTCTCCTCCAATTATGCTTCTTCTATCTACTCCTGACTAAGTTCAACCAAGAGTTATCATTTCAATGTTCTTGCCCACTGAAACTTCAGGCATAGCCTTAGAATCATAACCCTCTTTTGGTTCCTCAAATGCTAACCGTTTGTAGCACTTCATAATTTAATATGGATATCTACATACCTCATGCCTTGAAAGTGAGGAATGCTATCCATTTCTTACTGATCAAGAAGGAATTAAATATCTAGCCCAGATTACCGATAAGAAAAAACTCAGACCTGAACCTAAAGTTGTTATGACAATTCCAAACTTTCTTCTATTAAATTATGCTATAAGGTAAAATCTAATATATTCCAGAAGAGAGAAGGCAGTAAAGGGTAATGGGAGTTGAAAGGGCAAGATCAGAAATGTTACTAATGTGGTGGCATTTGAACTGTCTTAAAGGACAGAAAGAATTTTAACATGCATGGAAAGGAATGTCAAGTGAAAATGAGAAGAAACAAAAAGGCTAACCAGAGAATAATGTATTTGAGAAGAGACCGACAATAACGTTGGGTGGGAAATTAGTAAAAAATACAGTAGTTTGGGGCCAGATTATATAGGAACACTTAATGAGTGCCTAGAAAGTTTGATATTTTTGTTTGGGTAAAAGATTTTGAAAGGACAGTATAATGAACTCATTTGTGTTTGGTGACAATGCAAATCATTTTCTGGAGAAAGCAGAAAGAATGACATTTCAGTGGTGTTAATTGGGTAAGAAATTAAAGCCTGGAATGAACCAGAGTCCTATGGAAATGGAGATACTGGAAAGGGTGAAAGATGGTGAAGAAGCAGGGATTAGAGTGAGTTTAAGGCTCTTAGTTTGAGCATCAGAATGAAAGGCAATGTAATTAGCCGAAGTAGGAGATTTAGGTAATTAGGGAAAAAATTAATCAATTTGGCTTTGAACTCATTGGATTAGGGGCTTTCGTCCCAATTGATTATTGGAAATAAGGACATGGAAACTGCCAGACCAAATAAGAAGAGATCAATTCTGGGGTTATCACTTAGGTTTATTGCTATGCACAGGCAACAAGGAGTAATATATTTGGCTTTAAAAAAATGGTACATAGAGGTGGAGCTTTGAGAAATCTTGTTGAAAACTTTATTTAAATGTGAAGGGCTGTTTGTTGTCTTAAAGAGCTTGTATTTTTCTTACAAGGAGCTATTGGACACAGTACTGGGTTGTGACAGTTGGAGGACAAGCAAACACTAAGCGGGAGGAAGGTGAGTTTGGGAGTATTCTGTAAGTGTGCATATAGTACAAGTGCCGCACGGCTGGCCTCCTGCTCAGCCTGTGTGTTCTCCTCAGTTATAACAACAGCACACAGTCATGTGGCACGTTTTCATTCTTGGAAAGAAACTTATTTCCAAAATTAGGTTTCTCATCTGAAAGGTTTTTGAGTCATACAAGATAAATTAGGAAGCTGAGTCTCAAAACAAAATCTGACGTAACCCACTTTGTTTTTGCTTTTTTCAAAAGGGTGGTTTTTCGGAGTTGGTCATATTTTCAAACTGTGAGGGTAAAAATAATTTCTGACTTTTAGAGTAGGAGCACAAATGGTAGGGCATTTTATTTCCCATGTTACCTAGCTCCAAACTATTTATGAATAAATTAAAGACAGGACAAAGTTTTGCTTATGTCAAAATTACGCAGTAAAGGATGGCTCTGACACAGGTTGTGTTGATACTGCAAACTTTCCAATTGCTAGATTGCATTTTTTTTTTCATCTAGTTGAAGCAAATGCTAAGTGGAATGTGACAGGATGCTATGCCTTCTAAGATGAGCCTGTGCCCATTGGAGAAGAGTCGGCTCTTCCGGTTATGACAGCACTTCACCAGCTGAGACTGGCACCGACAAGGAAAAGCTGTGCCCTACCTGGAAATGAGGAGTATGTTTCTCTTTAGACTTCCAGAGAACAGAAAAAAACTGCAGCGACCTGCCCTCCAATTATATTATAAATGCACATTTTTATCTGCACAAATCAGGACTCTGCTCAATCTCAGCAACAAGACGTGCTCCTAATTGTTGTTGACATCTCCTGGTGTCCCGGATTCTCTCCTCTCTCATTTCTCCTCTTCATATTCTTACATTCTCCCCCTCTTTCAGAAGGTAACCCAGCCCCATCTCATCTGGGAAGGTCTGCTCTGTTTCAGCCTCTCCATCCAGTCAGCTCTCTCCTCTTGCTTTTTGAACTTTTCATTGTTCATCAGGTCCAAGACCACAGGTTTTTGTGCTTTAAGCTGTAGCCTTTCCAAAGCATTTACATCTTGCCTCCCAGTAAGGTCTGAAATTGCTGGAGGGAAGTAATACCACCCTATCTTATTTGCATACAATATCAACAGCCCAGCGAGAATTAAGTGCTGAATTTCTTAATCTGTTTCCTGAGACTACATCAATTTGTAAAGAAGGTTTTAAATTTGGCACCCCCATGTAAAACAAGTTTCTTCCCTCTTGGGCCATAAATCATATAACCACTTTCCAAAACAAATATTTTCTAAAATCAGAAAGGAAAGAGGAACAAATCAACCCTCAGTGGGTAGGAGGAGGGAGGACCACATACAAAAACAAAGCATGTAATGGGATCTACATTTTAAACTTTGCAACTTGCAATATTTTAAAAAAGATATTCCTCTGAGCTTAATAAAAACTGAAACCAACCACAAGTAATGGGTACAATAAACCCCCAGGAACTGTAGGCTGATTCTTCAAAGAGCACTAAGCATGTGTGACAACAGGGGGTGGAGTCTGTGGGTCCCACCAACGAGTGGCCGAACAATTTTCCAGGTTTACTATTGAAAGTCCTAGAAAATTCTAGGACTGTCTTTTTTAAAAAGTCCTTTGCAGCTTGGCCCTGGCCAAGTCTAAAAAATGTTTGATTATGAAATGGAGTTTAATTCTCCCTTGTACAACTCGAGCTTGCAAGCCACTTGAGTAAAGAGGGCGGGGAAGCTTCTTTTGGTCCTGTCCTCTCTTCCAATTAGTTTGTAACAGGAGACTTTTGTTTCTCTTGTTGTGTTTTGGCCCCTGGCCTGACCGGAGGCCATGCAGGTGAACCAGTCCTGGGGAAAAACGGGACACTTTTTGTGCCTAATTGGAAGTGAACCCACACACTCACTCCTTGTCCAAGCTCTGGTGGCATGGTGTAGCATAGGCCGCCTGTTACTTCCCTGTGGTGTTCCTTAAATTTCATAGAAAGTAAAAAAAAAATATAATATCACCGAAACAAACCACAAAGCAATGATAACCTTTAGAAGACCAGTCTAAAAATCAATAGCATTTCTAAGAACTCACTATTATCGCAAAAGGAAAAAACTAAATAAAATGATGAATAATCTAAAACAAATTTATATTTTACTAAAACATGTGTCCTAGTAACAAAGGAAGTTAAGCTGGTTATTTCTTTTGCAAGTGCTCATTGTAAAATTCAAATTTGTTTGCATTCTTTGATAACCAAAAAAGGAAACTGTAATAGTATCTTATTGTCATTGTCAAAAATTATCACAAATACAGTGACTTAAAACAACACCTATTAAAATTAAAAAAAAAAAATCAAGGCATTGGCAGGGCGGCGTTCCTTCTGGAAGCTTTAGGGGAGAATTGGTCCCCAGTCTCTTCCAGCTTCTAGAGGCCGCTGGCGATCGCTGGCCTATGGTCTCTTATTCTTCCTCAAAAGTGCATCACTCCAAACTCTGACTCCATCTTTACATCTTTTCCTCTCTGACTCTACAATCCTCCTCATATGAGAACCATGGTGATTCACCCAGGTAGTACAATATATTCTCCTGCTGTCAAGAGTCTTAAATTACATCTGCAAAGCCCCCATGCAAAAGAACAATCACAGGCCGCAGGGATTAGGACATGGCTATCTCTGAGGGTGACTTTTCAGGCTACCACTGCAGCCAAGGTCAATCTGTGCTCAAGCACATGCACAGAGAATCCACATGGTTTACAAACCCACAGGTTTGGGTAAATGATCCAAATTTTGGATTAACATTCTAGATCTCTAAGAAAGACATTTAAATGGCACTTGAAATTACAAGGTAATGTGCAGCTGAACAGCAGATTTGTATACTCCTTTTCCTAAAAAACATTTCAAAAAACTGTGGGGTTTTTTTTCTTCTTCTCGTTCATTAGTTAGGTACAGAGAAACACATTGTAAAATATAAGGAAAAATGGTCATCTAAACTGATAAACTAATGGTTTGTATGTGGAAATAGTCTCTTCAGTGTGACCTAAACCATAAATAAATAAATAAATAAATAAATAAATAAATAAATAAAAGAAAAAGAACAGAAAACTTTTTAAAAGGCTTTGATGAAATGTTTCAAACTACAAAGTGAAACCCATTTTATTTTACGGAGTTGAATTCTTATATCTTTATGTCCTGGGTATTTCTTTCTCTGAGCACACTGTTGTAGTGGAGATATAAACTCAGGAAACATTAAGCAAATTCCAGGAGATTAGCAAAGGTGATTTAGATATATTATGTTGATTTAGATATCAATGTGCTTTGAGAGATTACTTGCACTGATCACAGCAGCCTAGAACACTGGGTATTAATCAGCAAATGTTTGCAGCTCTTGGGGGAAAAGAGGTAGTAGATAGAAACTAAGAATTACAAAGAGAACAAAAGGAGCATTAGTCAGGTAGGTAGAAATAAGTAAACATCATAAATTAGGTTAATAGCAGTATTCTCCATCTTCTTTTCCTCCCACCTTAAAAAAAAACCCTTAAATTGAAGCTTAATACACTCTGTGTATACTCCCATATACTCATTTCATACCTCCTCTATTCATTATGAACCAAAATTAGTCTCTACAGTTTTTAAATAAAGTCAGAGAAATCCTGTTTAAATTTGGAAGTCAGCGGATAGATAATAAAAATAAAATGGGAATAGGCGAATACGGGAAGGCCAGGGTTGTAGGCTCTGCTCTTCTGTAAACAGCTTCAGTGACTTCAAACCTTTTGTGTCAATGTGCTTCAACAGCTTGATCTGTTAAAATATTTAATTAGTCAAAAATCATGTTACTGAGTAAATCAGAAATTGAATAGGCATTTTTCTCAAGTCATAGAAAATAATTTCTCCAATTAATGTCAATTATACCAACTATACCACTAAAAGAGTTGGATTATGGCAAAAAAAATTCATTTTTAAGAAAATATACTTTATTGAGTCAAAGAAAATAAAAAGTAATGCCAATATAAACATGTTATAAATATGTTATCTAATAATAGAGGCTGGTAAACTACAGCCACTGGGCCAAATAAGGCCCACCACCCATATTTGTAAATAAAATGTTATTGGAACACAGCCATGTCTAATTATTTACATATTGACTAAAGCTAGTTTCAGGTTATAGTGACAGAGTTGAGTAGCTGTGACAGAAATCATACGGCCTTTAATGTCAGTCCATAAACAGAAAAAGTTTCCTGACCCTACCTATAACATAAAATGACACAGGACCGGTAATAAATTCTATAGCACTCATTAAAATCAAGTAAAATTTTTTAAAACACAGTCTAACTCATCAATTCTTTTTCACATGTTATAAAAGAGGTGATTTCTCAAATAATTTGCAATAGTTTTCTTGGTGGTGGTGTTGTTTTCTTTTCTGGGAGAGTACCTAATTTGCTGTTTTATTGTCTTTCAGTTGAGTAAGGATAGGCAACATTATGCTGTAATAATAAACAATCCCCAAATCTTAATGACTTATAACAACAAAGGCTCATTTCTCATACTGACTGGGACAACTGGGGGCTCCATGTGCCCTCTCTCTCTGGGAACAGAGGCTCTTTCATACAGAGAAGTGCCCATCAGTGAGACAGAGGGGAAGAAAATACAGTAAGTGGCACACTGCCTTTAAAACTTCTTCCCAGGCCTGGCCTGTGGTGGTGCAATGGATAAAGCATTGATCTGGAATGCTGAGGTTGGCAGTTCAAAACCACAGGCTTGCCTCCTCAGGGCACATATGAGAAGGAACAGCTATGGGTTAATGTTCCCTGCGTCTCCCCCTGCCTTTCTCTCTTTTTCACTCTCTAAAATCAATAAATCATAAAATCTTTTTAAAAAATTTTAAAAACCTCCACCCAGAAATAATACATCCCTACAAATCACATTTTAGTCTTCATAGCAAGTCACATGAGCATGTCTAATTTTAAGGGGAGTAACGGCAGTGTAATTCTACCACAGTCCCAGAAGGAGGAAAGCTAGACTTTCTGAGATAGGCTCTTGACAGTCACTGTAACTGCCAAAAGCTCTCCAAGAGATGGAGCTAACCGCCTCTTGCCTGTGGAGACACTGCACGGAACACCGCACTGTGTGTAATTCCACCGTGGTTTACTGCAGTCTACAATCCCTGGCTCTACATTCATAGAGTATTGGTAAAAGTGCTGTACTATTTTTGCAAGTCCTATGACAAAGATTTCTTGGAGTGCGAGAAAATATTTCTTTAACTAAAATGTTACTTTTAGTTTTCTAAACTATTGGGCATTTCTGAATTCCATTTATTTATATTCAAAATAATTATTTGGTCCTTTCCAGTATCTAAAAATAGCAGTTGAAGTTTAGCAGTGAGTTCTCTTAATGTCCATAGAAATTCACTCATCACATTGAGTAAAATGTACTTTTTTAAAAAAGCATTTTCCCACTACAGTATTAGGAAGAGTATTTAAATCATGGTCTATTTTAGTTTCTAAAATTACTTTCCTATATATTTTTTAAAAGTAAACAAAATAGAACTCAAAAACAATATGCTACATTTTTTCCACTTAAAAATTTATCAAAAGGGAATGAACTTGATTTTACTTAACATTATTGCATTTACACATTAGCTACTAAACATAATTTCTCTTTATTGAAACAATCAGATGTAATCACGAAATTTGTGCCAAGACTTCCTTTCAGAAGTCACATCATTAAATCATATCGACCTACAAAACTCCCAATGCAACATATAAAAAAGAAGATATCACAATTATAAGCCATTTTTAATTGCAAATAAAAGAGTTTTTTTGTTTAAGTTAGACAGATGAGACTCACAGAATCCACAGCAAATCCCTAACATTTAATGAATACTCTTAAACTCTTGGTACAATTAATGTTTAGCATGCAGGCATGGAACTAGTCTATACCATCAGTACACAATATTTTTTTTTTATAATAATGGCTTAGGAAAATAAAGGTATCTATAAAATATATACCACTTATTTGGTCAGATATAAATTGACTCTACTAAATGCAAGATTATTTTCAGTCTGGGTGTCTTCACTATTGATAAAATAGAGTGTGGATGGGTCTCTCTACCTCGAGGGACCATATGCATAAGAAAGTGCTTGCAGTGAAGATGACATATGTCATACCAGGTGCCAAATACCATTCTAGATCTGGAAGTGACAATTTTCTCATATATACTGGCACTTGAAGCTCTCTTGCTTTGGATTTAAATCTTCTCCATAAGAGCTCAAGTGACATTATGTGTGTGTCTGAAAAGCTTGGTAGGAGGTTTTCTAGCAATTAACTATATTACATTTTATATTTTCCATCCGATATCCTTTAATTAATATGCCTCGTGAACTATTTTTGTTGTACCTTTCAAATGTCACACGTGAGCTTGACTCTTCTACTCGATAGTCTTCGGGTTTCTAAGGAGCAAGCAATCATACCCTTGTACTCACAAAACAGATAGGAATTTTGCTCCTATATGTGTGAAACTAAGTTTCTCTGGAAAATAGAAATAAATCTACTATAGTATGTACATTACCATTCTAATCAAATCACAGAAATCAATATGCTAAATGGCCAATTGCCATATTTACTAATGCACCTTCAAAAATATTTGTCTTTGAAAAGCAACTATTTATAAAACAGTAATTTATATAAGATGAGATGACTTCTGACATTTTGAGGATTTCTGCAAAGTTTTAGTTAACTGATTTTTATTTCAGAATTACATATGGAAACATTTTGGTTTGCGCTGATGTCTTTCTAATTCTATTCTGTCATTTCTGCTTTCCAAAAGTTTTAGGATTCTTTTATTTTATTTTTTTTTTTTTTTTTTTTTACAGAGACAGAGAGAGTCAGAGAGAGGGATAGACAGGGACAGACAGACAGGAACGAAGAGATGAGAAGCATCAATCATCAGTTTTTCGTTGCACATTGCGACACCTTAGTTGTTCATTGAATGCTCTCTCATATGTGCCTTGACCGCGGGCCTTCAGCAGACCGAGTAACTCCTTGCTGAAACCAGCGACCTTGGGTCCAAGCTGGTGAGCTTTCGCTCAAACCAGATGAGCCCACGCTCAAGCTGGCGACCTTGGGGTCTCGAACCTGGGTCCTCGGCATCCCAGTTCAACGCTCTATCCACTGCGCCACTGCCTGGTCAGGCAAGTTTTAGGATTCTTTTACCAATTTTTCAAGTAGTATTATCACCATTAGTGTGTGATCCCTAGCAATTAGTACCCATTTTTACAAGTAACATGGTTGTTCCTGTCTGTGCCTCTTTCAAATTTACCTATCTTTTACTATTTTAAAGTTTTAGTATTTTAAGACTTAATCAAATTTATGCTCTTTTATTGCTCTTTCTCAATTGTATTTACTGTCTTGTCACTGTTACCACAAGTTGTAAGATACTTTTCATGCACTCTCTTTTCATTACTTTAAAGGATTTGCAGGTTTTGTGCTGAATATCTTCTCAAACCATTACCAAGTCAACATACTCCACTTGTTAGAAAAAAAATTTTTGTATGTTAATTGATTATTTCATCCATTTCTTATTTCTACCACATGTGTTTAAAATTACTTACTTTCTATTTTTTATTTTGTTTTTTTTTCTTTTTTTCTTTTTTTTTTCTTTTTTTTTTTTTTTTCTTTTTTCTGAAGCTGGAAACGGGGAGAGACAGTCAGACAGACTCCCGCATGTGCCCGACCGGGATCCACCCGGCACGCCCACCAGGGGCGATGCTCTGCCCATCCTGGGCGTCGCCATGTTGCGACCAGAGCCACTCTAGCGCCTGAGGCAGAGGCCACAGAGCCATCCCCAGCGCCCAGGCCATCTTTGCTCCATTGGAGCCTTGGCTTCAGGAGGGGAAGAGAGAGACAGAGAGGAAAGCGCGGCGGAGGGGTGGAGAAGCAAATGGGCGTTTCTCCTGTGTGCCCTGGCCGGGAATTGAACCCGGGTCCTCCGCACGCTAGGCCGATGCTCTACCGCTGAGCCAACCGGCCAGGGCTTACTTTCTATTTTTTAAATTCTAGATATGTTTAATATTCCCGTGTCAATCCCTTAAATTAGCACATCAGTTTTAATTTGTATTTCTGGCAATAAATTTCTAAATTCCTATGTGATTATATTTACCCAGAGTACATAGCATACACTGTCCCCCCTAATCTGTTCCATTTGGAGATTTTCCACTGGTGTGAATTACATGCACACACTTACCAAATTGCCCATGGACTTACTATCAAAGTAAAACCCATCTAAATTACTTACCATCAAAGACAAGAAGCATATATGTGCTCTTATTACCTAGGCTAAAGATAGACCCACAGAACATTTCTAGTAAACACTAGTTGACTGGTTAACACCTATATATCCTGATCAACTACCATCAGTAAAAGCTCACAAACTCCTCAAGCACTAATATTTGAATAATGAGCAAGAGACTAGGGGTTCCCAAGCAACAAATGATTGTTTTGGGGCTGCCTCCTTGCTAGGATAGGCAGCTGAAGCTCAGCCACTGCTCCCTGCTCAGATCAGAACTAGGATGGAGGGGTGGGAAGGCAAGCACTGGGAGCTCAGACACCACCATGCCACCCCAAAGGAGAGTGAACTGGCAGCTCCATGTAGGAAGAATCTGCAGCAGATTGTCCTGAATTTAAATAAACTGGCTTCATGAAGAGTGAGAACAGCACGTGCTCACACATGGGCATGCCAGCACAACAGGCTGCAGAGCTTAAGGTGAGAACTAAGGTCCGATGATGAGCGGCCCCACTCCTACCTTTTTCCCTTAGTCACGGTGGGCAGACCACTTTGCTTTCACATACCGTGTCAGGTCACTGTGTATAATTCACATGATAACACAAGCCAACTGTGCAAGCCAACTCAAAGCCTCCAGGCAGGAAGATTGGCTCTGACTGGATCTTCATTTTTTTTTCTCTGTTTTTTATTTATTGCTTTTTTGTCTTACCCATTATTTTTACTTATAATAATTAGAATACTCAAAGATTTTTCTATTTCTCTGGAGAATTATGGTGATTGTTGTTTCCTAATAGAGAGGACTCCTGCTGATATATACCAGCAAGAAACAAGAGACTGGGAATGTATGGCATACCCCTTCCTGCAAGGGAAGTTGTACACTAGAAGCATGTTCATCTTTCCTCCTGTGATAAATTCAGTTTTTGGTGAGTACTGGCATTAGCCTGCAGGCCCTCCTGACTCCTAAGCAGTGGAATAACCCAGCTGGGCTCAGCTGACGGTAGCTCAGATGAAGATTGTAATTTATCGCATTTCCTCATGTATAAGACGCTCTCATGTATAACACGCACCTTAATTTTGGGGCGCAAAATTTGAAAAAAGAATGTATTACATAAAGTTATTGAACTCACGTTTTATTTATCGTAAAATTGATACAACTCTTCATCACTGTCAAAACTCCCATCCATTAGTTTGGCCTCATCTGTGTCTGATGACAAATCACTGTCTTCAGCAACAAACACAAAAACAAGCACAAAAATATGGGAAATACAAGTAAAAAAATCTACAACCACTGTATAAGACACACCCAGTTTTTAGATGCAAAATATTTCGGAAAAAGGTGCGTTTTATACATGGGGAAACACAGTACTTGGAGTAGGCAATACCACTTACCATTTTTCCGGCTTCAAATGTAACAGTTTATTAAAAGTGGAGGCCACCGGTCTTGTTCAATTAGAATATTGATCCAAAAAACCGATCCTCTCTTTTAATGTAGGCCCTTGCCCTGTTTGCTCCAATGGAACGAATGTGGCTCAGGTTGAAATTAATGGTGGACAATATGATAGAAGTATAAAATTCCTGGTTATTTAGCTGCAAAAAAATGGGGGAGCCCCCTGCAGGACAGAAGTTGACAGCTCTCCAGACTACCACAAGGGTCAAACATTTGATTTGAAACTATCTCAAACCAAATACAAATTTAGGTGAAGGCGGTGGTGGTCTGTGCAGCCTGGCTCCATCTCCTCTTCTCAAGTTCATGAGAGTGAAGAAGAGCAGCAGAATGTCAACTGGGATCCTTCCCCAGCCTGAAGCAGCTCAGTTTACAGGAAGAAGCAACATTCAACCGGCCCAGGTGTGAAGGCCAGTTAGGAAGATGGAAGCCATCCCATGAAACAGGAGCTACCATGACTCATACATGAATGCTGTTTGGTTATATAAATATCAGCTCACTGGGTTGCACAACTGAAACAAATATAATATTGTACATCATCTGTAATTGAAAAATAAATATATATATTTTTTAAATGAAGTATTACGTGAGCTAGATTTTATGTTTACTGAATTGTTAAAATTATGAGATGAAGTTTTGCAGAAAACACTTCCTTTGTGCTATACGAAGAAATGAGCCGAAAGCAGAGGTGGGATCAAGTACAGTTCAATTCCAAGTGCAATTATCAGAAATGGGTGGTTGTGATTCCAATCTCCTTAGGAGGAAGAGCCCATCGTATGGAAAGTTGGAATGGTGACCTTAAACATTAAACCTCTGATTGCTCTAAGAGGCTCACAATGCATGTATCGGAAAGACCCCACGGAAAAGCCTCTCATCCTCGAGGGGTGTGAAGAACAATCACCTCTGAGTTTCAAGTGGAAGGTCAATTAGAGGGAACACTGGGAGAGTGGCGTAGCAGAAATTACCTACTGCAGGAGCAGAGCAAATTTACAGTTAAAGCAGCCAATGAATCACAAAGACTTCACACCACTGGCTACTTCTTTTCTAACTAGGTAGTTTAACCTCTTTTAATTGTCCTGGTCCGGACTTCACTATTGACACTCCTACAGGGTACTGAAATGAAATGGAAACTGGCAAATTTGCCTTCTAGCCCCCTGGCACTAAGTGGCAAGAAAGTTCAATTTTGTAGGAGTTGTTACACAACGAATGACAAGCCAGGGACACAGGAGAAACCAGGCCTGTTTACACAAAGAGACAGGTATAGAAATGCTCATTGAAACACTGTCTATAATAATTCAAGGCTAGAAATTGTCCATCAGTTGGCTAAATATTATACATAGTATGAGTATTAAATAGAACAGGATGCAGGAGTTAAAATACATAAATTTGAGTCACCTGTTTTAAAATCTTAATATTGAGCCAAGAAAGGAGTTATGGAATGGTACTTCTTAAAATGCCAGTGTAGTAAAATGTGGTTTTATTGATGGATACATGCACTTAAGAATGATAAAACCCTGCCCTGGGCTGTTGACACAGTAGATAGGCATCGTCCTGGAGCATCGAGATTGCCAGTGGATCCCAGGGTCTCCGGCTGCATCCCAACAGCACAGGCGTGGTCCTGGGGTCACCATCTCTTCCCTGAGGTCAACTGTTTGAGAACCAGTCAGGGCACTTAGGAGAAGCAATCAATGTGTGCACAACTAAGTGGAACAATGAGTTGATGCTTCTTTCTCTCTTTTTCCCCCTTCCTCTCTTTCTCTATCTCTCCCTTTCTCTTTTCCAAATCAATGGGAAAAAAATAAAATGTATTAAAAATGAATGATGAAATCCATGCATGAGAACAACAATAAATTTAAGATAGTGCTTATCCTGGAGGAAGCCAGGAGGTGAAAGGGAAGAGAGAAAGGGGGGTACAGAGGTGACTTTGTTTCTGCAGTGTTTTATTCCTTCAAAAATAACTAGAGCAGGTTTGGAAAAATGTCAAGATTTGACTGAACTTGCTGGTGAGCAGGTATATACGACTACTTTCTATTCTGTTCTGCATGTTTGAAATACAGTGCTAAAAACACCAGAAAACAGTCCTGTGTTGGGGGAGTGGGGAGATTGCAGTGAAAGAATTCAACATATTTTAAAAATGGAGCAAGAATCCAAGTAGTTACTGGTGATTGTCGAAAGACACCTTAGTGATAACATAAAATAATACTGAATGTTTTCTGCCACAGATTGATAAATAATGTGTTGTCCCCTTTATTTTTAGACACTTGAACTAACTAAACAAAACAGGTCATATGGTTTCTGTTTGTTTGCTTATTGGACTGACAGAGTCTTCGGGTTTAGTTTGCATCTTTTGCTCTAATAAACAAATTCCATGACACTGCAGAAACAAGAGACTTCTCAATAACTGAATTTTATACTGAGTGTATTTGAAAAATTAAAAAAGCTTTCCTGAAAATGGTCAAACTGTTTTCACTGCATTCAGCACAGCTTGTAAAATGCTCACGTGGCAAAGGCCAGAGGGACTGGGATGGAATGAAACAGGGTTTGCTTACTCCTTTACCAAGATACACTGTTGAGACTCCTTCACAGAAGAGGATATTTAGTCAGACTTTCTGGCAACAAAAAGCTACTCTGTTTTAGCATTTATTTACTAGTGGTCCTCAATACTGACTATACATGCAAATCACTGATGGAGCTTTTAAGACATTCTGATGCCAGGGCACTGCCCCTAACCAATTAAAGGAGTCTCTCTAGGGGTGGGGACTAGGCATCTGCAAATTTTAAAAGCTCCCTAGATGATTCTAATATGCAGTCAGGGATGAAAACCACTGATTTAGACATTGCTGTCCCAATTAATATTTAAACAGTCACAGCCCTTTGGCTTCACTAATCCAGCTGCATTACCACTGGCATATAAAAGATTATTTTTTAAATACCATATGAAAAGGGAGATCAATGGGCTCTTGAGGTACAAGTTACTCTGTAATCCTTCCAACTCTCTGTCCATCCTGGTAGTCCTCCTGTGTTTTAATTCATCGCCTGTGCTTTTGTAGGACTGAAAGTGTTAATTAATCCTCTTTCACAGACTCCAGTGCAAACCTTGATATCGAATAATCCACTAAGTTGTGTGTTTAAGATCTCTGCTTCATTAAGTCACCAGATATTCCTGGCAGCAGAGGAGTGGCAAGATGTCAGCCTGAGCTTTGCTGAGCCAAAAGAATTAGCTTTTACCGTATTTCCAAAGATGAATGTGCTCTTAGAGCATGTCCATTAGCCCCAATATTCTAATGAATGTATGGCATGACAGACACAATAATTGGCATAGTTCAGAGTGTAAGAGAATCAATTTGATGAATCAGAATAAGGTCAAGTGAACGAAGATATAGTTTGCACATATTTCTAACCATAGCAACAAGAAAGATTAAATAGTAAAAAACAAGATTAGGCAGACTTTGATAATCCATCACCATGGGGCTCCCTCATCTCATTAACACTAATCAATAGGAAGGTGGCTTCACTAGAGAACGGTGGCACTCAAATTCCCTAGAAGTCACTGCGTATCCTAGCAATGTCTTTTTCTCTTTCCAAGCCTGGGTATCTTATCTATCTTAGCTAATCTCTGGAATTTCTGGCCTTGTTTCCTCATTATTACCCAATGAGATAGCACACTTAGGCTAGTCTAGGATTTTATTTCCCCATAGGTTTCCCATCAACATTTTTCTCTTAAGACATCAGCCCTGACCTTAAATGTATCAGGGCTCTCTCTGTCTTCTCTGGAAGCATTTATAGCACTCAGGTATATTTCTTCTGATTGAAATATGTTTTGCTTCTACTCCTCAGTGAAACAATAAAAGCAGATTGCAGAGCAAGCCTTTTATTCCCACTAAAAGGACCTGCTGTGAACTACAATAGAGAAATACAAAAGTAAATTGCTTCAAACTAACATGAGACCTGCTCACTCATGCTGGGTCACACTAAAAGAGACTTTCTTCTGTCCCGGCAATAACATAGGGGCGTCTCATTCTTAACCAAGCTTGACATGTGTCTGTGACAAGATGTTAGTAATGCTTGGCTTCATCTTCTCAGCAATCTCTTGTTTAGTTTAACTCAGTGACTTTGGATAGTGAAGGAGGAGTTGATTCTAAACCTGAGATAGACAAAGGAATCTAAATAGGAACCTGAAACCATTTCTACCTCTTCTGGGTTCTGACCTCACCATGATGAAGAAAAACAAATTCAACCAGAATGTGATATCTTTCCTTGATACAATCACTGATTTGTAGGTTAAAAAAATAGAATGGATTATAATAAGCTGTTTGGAATTTTTGAACAGTGTTTTTGATATTTGGTAACTATTGTATATCCTATTTTTTATAAATTCAAAACAGATTTGGCTTGAAAACGTTGGAGACAGAAAACTGATGTATATGCTACTGACAGACAAGCATGATGGGCAAACTACTGGGTTATAATATGCAGGGAATATTATGACACAGACTCTATCTAACCTTAGGTATTCACATTTTTATTTTTCAATTCATGTTTTATATGACTACTATGTATATGTTCTCAACATTATAAGACACACAGAAGAATTATATGACCACATCAAGGAGCTTAACTTCTTGTTGGGAAGTTCAAACAAGTTATGAACCACCAGTGGGCAAAGTACACGAGGCTATGTCTGAGGGAATTATTAAGTGTGGATTCTAACACATTCTCTTCTATATTTCAGCAGTTTTCTACTTAATGGAGTTCAGTGACAATTTGACTTTGCCTTTATTTGGGGCCTGGTCCTCATATCCTTGGGGAAATTTTCAGTAAATTATTCTTCATTTTATGTCAGAGGAACTCAATCCAATATTCTCTGGTGGCCTCACAGATTTTTTTACTTCATTCACAGCAAGAAATGTATTTTACATCATGATGCCATACATATAATTGTCATAAAACTGATAATTTTGATGAAACTGTTATAAACTTTATAATGTATGATGGCTTCCAATACTTACTAGTTGATTCAATTCTATGGTATTTCCTTTTTTAAAAAAACTGCTGATTATGACCTACTGAATTGATTTTATGACCCATTAATGGTTATCCTGCTATTGTTTGAATAACACTTGAGTCTAGCTCTTCACTTTGAATAGATCATGGATTTAAAGAGCACAGTGTCCTTAAATAAACTACAACTGGTTTTCCAACAGGGCTTTAAAAAAATATGAGTTGGCTTGATAAGCACCTGTTTGCACAGGTCACAGATATTTGCTTGAATCAGCTCTTAGACTACATACACCATATACTTTCAGCTTGAGGGCTCAGAAGTTTTTTTTTTTCCAACCTCATCACTTTCTGGACTCCATTTCTAACTTCCAGTATTGAAACTAAAGCTTCATCAGACAAAATATATTTTGATATCTGGCTTCCAACACAGACCCAGTTGTTCTTACTTAGGGTCGACTTAAAAAACAAAATGTGCCCTAGGTATGAACAGTCTCTGCTGGCTTCCTTGTTAGGTGCCACAGATTGAAAGGCAGACCTCTTCAATATACTTCTCTGAGGTAGGAAGATCTTTAAAACATTTGGCCTTAGGGTACTAAAATTTTATGTATTTGATTGAAACTAAAATTAGAGAGATAGAACGAAAAGATAAAATAATTTTGTTTTGATACCTAAGACTGAATACATACTCAAGTTAAATGTGTAAAATTCATTATAAGAAGGACATCAATTTACTTTCAATTCAAGGGCAGTAGGAATTCATTATTACAAAAATAGAAGTACATTATATTCTGTGTTCTTACAGGAAAGATACATCTTATCATTATTTACATAGGGGACACAATTAACCAATTGAATTAGTGATAGATCCAGATTTGTTATAATTTATTTATAGTCTTTCATCCTAGGTGGAAAATGTGAAGAAGGTTAGTATTCATTCACTACACTGAACACTCACGACATAGCAAACGCTATCCTAGGCTCTGAGGACGAACAAGTCAAGCATGGTCTTCAGGCATAAAGATATGTATTTTATTGAGTGAAGATGGCCAGAACACAACAGAATAAATAAAGGAGATGAGTGTTAAACAGTGTGTTTGTAGAGAATTCAAAGAGGAGACATGATGGCATTATGTGGCTACTCAATGGATTGGTTGGGAAGAATCTCTCTACAAATGGAACAAGGTGACCAATAGCTGGGTAATGGTAGGGGACACTATGTAATGATCAAAGGACAGCGCATTGCCCAGCAAGGAACAGGGCTGCTGGAGGGAAAGAAAACTGGTGATCCTGGGGTATGCTGGGAAAGAAGGGGAACAGTGTAAGATGAGATCAAAGAGGAGACAGGGACCAAATCATGTTTGGATTTTATTTTAAATGTTATGAATAGCCTTTGTTGTGTATCAAGCAAATCTAACTCATGCTTTTAAAAGACTACTCTGATTGTGGATAGTTAACCTCAAAGAAAGAAGAGTAGCAGCAGAGTGACCAATGAGAAAGCTACTTTGGTAGCTTAGAGAGACAGCATTAGCTTAGACTAGGGTGACAGTGACAATAGCTTTATTACTTGGTGATAATGGATGATGTGGCTGGTCCCAGGGTGAAGGTAAGATGATGCTATACAAAACATGATGTGTGCAGCATGTCCTTGTTTAAATGCATCAAAAATAAAGCAGAAAATGCATTCAGAGATGGAGGAGATTTTTTCTCTTGCTCCTGGGTACATTTTCACGATGTGAACTATTGAAATTCAGGCATTGTATCCACACTGAAAGCCTCAAAAACCACCATTGCTTGGGATCCTTGTTAAAATAGAACATCGTATATGATATACCAGAATATGAATCTTTCATGAAAGAGACTTGATTCCATAAAGAACTCACTCATTACAATAGAATATAGATTAAAATGCTATAATGAATCTGGAAGAAGAGAAAAATAGTAAATAATAATAATAACCAAGAAAAGTTTTTAGAAAGCCAAAAAATATAAAGAGGAAGGAGATAGCAAGACATCAAAAAAATGTATTCAAATTCTCTGGTCAAACTTCTTGCAGCAAACCAGTATACAGCAAATCAATCTATGATTTCTACATTTTGGGATGCTACTGTATCTAAAAGGCCCCAGAGATAAACTGGCCTTCAAAAATATTTGAGGAACTGAATTGAATTGGACTGAATTTTACATAAAAGAAACCTTTGCCTTTATCCTCACTAAGAGCTTTGTTGGCTATTTCAATTTGAAGCATTAAAATAATAATCTAATTTCAAAAGTGCCTTGGAATATGTATCTGCCATCCACTTTACTCTGGATTTATGCTCTGAAAATTTCTGTTTGTGAACTTCTCTTGTCAGTCAATATGTTGAGACATACTTTCTTGTTATAAATTAAAACACATTCAGAATTTGCAATTGGAGGGTTTAAAGTAACCTTAGGTAACTTTAGAAACCGTTGTTTAAATTACCTTTAAGTTTCATGACTGAGTTAAATAAATCATCTCAATCCCCTCCTCTTCTAGACTCATCATTTATAGTCTGAAACTGCTCTTCCTCAAAGCATATGCTTCAGATTGCCCTTACTGTGGATGACTGCCTTTTACCTTCATAGTAACATGAATTAATTTTAATCAGAATTTTTCTTCTACAGGTTTCCATAACATCAACATTGTAGCAATGTAGTTTATTCCAAAAAAGGAACGTAGTTAAAGCTCCTCAGGCCATGATGCACATAATTCCCTTAAAATAGGCTTTTATAAAAGGCAAAATATTCTTTTTTCCAGAACTCTCACTTGATCAAATTTTATAAATACTTTCAGGTCTAACACTACTGATATAATCACACATTTCTTTACAACTTCAGCCCAATTCATTGCTCTTGGCTTGCTCCTAAAACTAATATCAAAACTGTTGAAGAAAGGCTTCCTGTAATGACCAGAGCAATGTCTGGTTCTTCTCAGTTCTTCTGTGATTATCTCAATTAATATCTCAGGAATTGGCCTTGGCCGGTTGGCTCAGTGGTAGAATGTCAACCAAGGTATGGAAGTCCTGGGTTCAATTCCCGGTCAGAGTACACAGGAGAAGCGTCCATCTGCTTCTCCACCCCTGCCCCTCTACCTTCTCTTTCTCTATCTCTCTTCCTCTCTCACAGCTATAGCTTGGTTGGATCAAGTTAGCCCCAATTGCTGAGGATGGCTCCATGGCCTCACCTCAGGTGCTAAAATAGTTTGGTTGCCGAGCAACAGAGCAGCAGCCCCAGATGGTCAGAGCATTGCCCAGTAGGGGGCTTGCAGGGTGGACCCAGTTGGGGTGCATGCAGGAGTCTGTCTCTCTGCCTCCCTGCCTCTCACTTAATATATTATATATTATTTTTATTTTATTATTTTTTTAAATCTCAGAAGTTAAATCTACTAGTAGCAGCTCTCTATACATGTAATTACACTTAGGAAAATTTTTTCCCACCTTTTCTTTATGATTGGACTTTCAAAAGGTAAAATTAGTTAAGACAAGGATGATCTTATATGTTGAATTTAAATTAAAGGAGATTAGAGACCTAAGTTATCCAATTAAGTGCTTAATTGTTCATTTTCAACTGAGGATATGACAGAAGAAGGAAAGGAAGAAGGCTAACTCCTGTAAGTAAAACACAGTTTTTAATAGCCTGAAAGAATAGTTTCAAAAGTAAATCCAAAATTCATAATTATCTCTACATCTTGCCAAGAACAGAGAATTTCAAACAAAGATTTTGGAAAAGGGGTTTTCTAGCTGTCCCTGGCCATTCTCTCCCATTTCATGGTAAACAGAACATTATCATCTTTGCATAGTTGACCAATGGCTGGCAAAATAAGTAAATAAATAAAACTGAATAAAATTAAAATACACTTTAAACATTTGGGCTGCTATCGTTTTCAAAGCTATAATGCATTATAGACATTTAGTCTTTTTTTTTTTTTAAACTAAATAAGAGTCTTTGCTTCTGCTCTCTTGGGAAAGTTAATTCATTCATATCAGGGAGAAATAACAACTGACTCCTTCCTTCCCTATACATGGTGCAGGAAGAGAGACTGCTAAGGCCAGAGCAGACAGGCTTCTTGTCACAGGGCAGGGGCAAGTTTTCCATAAGCAGGCTCAGCTTGGAAGGACCCGGAATGTTCTACTTATTAAAGTGGAAGAGATTTGGGGTGCGATGAGGTGTTTCCAGGGCCCAGGAGGAAGAAGAGAGATTGGGTGATAGACAAATATCTTAGAGACTGGAGACTTACTCAAGACTTTTAAAGAATATATGAATTGTATGATAATTAATTATGTGAACTTGTTAATAGGGGCTATGTGTGGAGGAATCAAGGAAAACGAACCTTGTCACATTCAGGATGCCAAGGCATACAGTAAAATGACTCATGAAATTGATTGCTGCAGTTGAACAGTTGAAGCCAGAGATGGCTAAGGAAATATCAGCTATTCCTTAGAATCTCCAGAGACTTGAAAGGAATTCTAGAACCCAAGGTTAATAAAGCCAATTTTACCTGAGTCTCTATATTAGGAAGGGGGGGAGGAAGGGAGATCACACTAAAATTAGGATTATATTTGTCTCTAAGATCTTTCAACAATGTTAGTCCCTTTAATAAAATATGACATTTTTGGCACAACCATCTCACTAATCCCCCATATAGCATTTGTCCAGAAGTTGACTAACTTGGTCTTTTCTAATTAGTTCCACTTAATTAGGATTATTTAGACAGATATTATAATCGTGATTTTTAAATTGTTTCTCATACCTATTTCCACAAATTCACTAGTTCTATAAAAAATAATCTGTTACTTCCATTTGGGTTTTCTCACTTTTCAGTAAACGCTGCATTGAGTTTTACAAGTAAGTTAAATACAAAGTCGATCTTAACATTCAGCCTGTTATTGCAATAACAAGAGTTGAAATGACAAAAAATAAATTCAGAAATCCTACTGCAGGATGATTCTGGTTTTCTGAGCCTGGGTAGTAATCTGTACATACATATAAAAGAAACACACCATGTTTTTCATTTGTTTGTTCAATATTACATAGAACTATATTCAATATTACATAGAACTATATTGGTTAGGGGAGCAATAACTTCATATAATTCAGTGTGCATGGATGTAGTTTTATGTTCTCCTATAACAGAGAGGTTGGCAAACTGCAGTCCTTTGGACCAAAAAAAAAAAAGTTTATTGAAATATAGCCAACTCATTCATTAATTTGCCATACAACCACAGAGATGAGTAGTTACAACACAGACCACATGGTCCATAGAGGCTACAATATTTGCCACTTTGCCCTTTACAGGAAAAGTGTGCCCAAATCCGCTGTAGTGCTGTTAATATAATTAAACAAGGAGACAGGCCATTACCCTGAGGAGGCTGTAATGCCCTTGTGGTCCCTGTAAGCAAACCAAAATCTACCCCTGTAAATGCTTCAAAAAGCTAAGGACAACCCACCACAAATACCAGCCAAGTTTTATGCTATCATCAATCAAATTATTTCCTTTCCTTCATTCTTCACTTTTTCTATGGAAGATTTTTTTTTTGACAGAAACAGAGAGAGAGACAGAAAGAGGGTCAGATAGGGACAGACAGACAGAAAGGTAGAGAGATGAGAAGCATCAATTCTTCGTTGTGGCACCTTAGTTGTTCATTGATAGCTTTCTCATATGTGCCTTGACCCGGGTGGCAGGGGCTACAGCCACCTCTGACTGACCTCTTGTTGAAGCCAGTGACCTTGGGGTTTTGAATCTGGGTCCTCTGCGTCCTAGTCCAATACTCTATCCACTGTGCCATCAACTAGTCAGGTTCTATGGAAGATTTAACCCTGGCTCCTAGCCAGACTGATGGTGCCCAGTTCATATGGATAAATTCTTAAATAAACTCTTAGCATTTTTATGTGCCTCAGTTTATCTTTTCACGGTTACTAGCAGTTATTGTCACATTCCATGCAGCTGCTTGAAACCACTTAATAAAGTATCTTAATTATATTAAGTTTTATTAAGGTTAAGGCAATGTGGAATTTTTCCTTCTGCCCCTCCTGATACATCCTCCTCAATCTTTCCACTAACTCTGAGCCCTAGGAGCCAACCTGTGTGGCTGGATATAACAGCCGCAGGCTCCTTCACCCCAGGCTTCCTGTTGGATCTCGGAGTCATCAATGGGAAATCAAAGGGTGGGAGGTGGCATGTGCTTTAATGTATTTCCTCCCCCAGGTGCCTTCACTTCTGGCAGCTGTTGAGTTGGCTGTTCCTCTTTGTGCTCCTGTCTGGCAATCCTCTCTAAAGTTACAGCCATTTCTTCTGGGTTATGGTCACTACTCCCTCAGACTTCACATAAGATCTGGCAGCTCTCACTGCACGGGGGAGCTTTATCTTTCCTTGTCACATCCCACCCTTATATGTAAATATGACCTCTATTAAAGTCTAGTCTCATTGGTAACCACATTGGAGCAGGATTTTTCCTACAAGGACCCTGACTGCTTCGTCAAGTAAACCTCTAAAGCATGTACCCAAGTAGATGTAGGTTTCAATGCTATCATTTCAATTACTGTGTGACTTCCAACAACTGTTTTACCTCTCTAAGCCTTCTCTGAAAAATAAGAATAATACCAACTACAAAGTGGTGCTAACAGAATTCAACAGAATGTTGATAAAGTGCTTAATACAATGTGTGGCCCTCAGGAAGTCTTCAATAAATAGCAACTGGTATTGTTTTTTAGTTTTAAGCATCAATCATACTCTCATAGTAAGAAACAAATGTGTCAAGAATTAAGCAAAGAATGCATAGGAACTTTAGTATTATTTTAATAACTTTATGGCCAATTCTACCAACATTCTTTTTCTCCAAGTCCTTTGTTTCAACTTAGAATACTGTGTCGCTCGCATTAAAGAATTGATTCTCAAACTGGGGCAATTTTGCCTCTCCTCCTCTGGCAATTTTTATTACAATAAACTGGGGACAGGGGAGATGTGCTAGGGGTACCTAGTGGGTAAAGGTCAGGGAAGCTGCCAACCATAATATAATGCACAGGACAATTCTCTAAAACAAAGCAATTTCCAGTCTGACATGTCAGTAATGCCAAGGTTGAGAAACCAGGCATTAGAAGATAATTTGGGGCTAACTTTTAAGGAGGCTCAGGAAAGTGGGGAGTCCAGCCACATTTATGTTCCACACACCCTCTGATTTAGAATAGATACTGATGTGTGGCTGAAGGGGATGAAGAAATGTGTTTTCCTAACATTTGAATACTCACAAGAAAATTTTTTCATAAATAGGCAAATCACTGGCCTGACCTGTGGTGGCGCAGTGGATAAAGCATCGACCTGGAAATGCTGAGGTCGCCGGTTCGAAACCCTGGGCTTGCCTGGTCAAGGCACATATGGGAGTTGATGCTTCCAGCTCCTCCCCACCTTCTCTCTCTCTCTCTCTCTGTCTCTCTCTCCTCTCTCTCTTCCTCTCTGTCTCTCTCTCTTCCTTTCTCCTCTCTAAAATGAATAAATAAAATAAAAATAAAAAATTTAAAAAAAAAAATAGGCAAATCACTAAAAAATGCCATTGAAAAACTTTAAGCAAATAAATGTCTTCTAAGTTACACCAGCCACTAAACACAAAAGTAAACAAGTGGGACCAACACGCATTTCAATAGTGTAAAAATGGAGGAGAGCAAGTAAGGACATTGTTTATCATGGCAAGCGTTAATCATAGCCCACATGGCCTCAATGATTCATTTGATCTCCTTCAGCCTTCCCCACCCACTCCCAGCAGCCTCTCCCCGTAAGTCCTAGAACACAATGGTGCGTTTCTGCTGAGCTCCGTTCCTTCCCAATTGGCCCCACTATTTCACCACTACAAGTGAAGAGGCCCTTTACCAGTCAATCAAAACAGCAGTGCTTTTTATTGTTTGGGCTGTGTGTGTGTGTGTGTGTGTGTGTGTGTGTCCCCTACTTTTTATTTGGTTTGGTTTGGTTTGTTTTCTTTTGGTTTGGTTTGGTTCGGTTCGGTTTGGGTTTGGAGGGAGAGTAGGGGGATAGTCCTGTGTCTACTTTCTGTGTCACGTTTATCAGTGTTAAGTCCTAAAACAGCATCTGACAGACTCACGAGCCATTCAGGTTTTATTCAAAGTCGTCCTTCCTCACATGCCCACCCAGGCTCCTCACACACACACACTCCGCAGGACTCAGAACACACAGGAAGGAGCCCACTGAGGTCTCGACTGGGAAACAAATCAGCCGCAAACAGCAACACTGAATGCAGAACTCAAAATCCTTTCTTCCTTCTGAAGATAAAGTCTTTGTTATTGCTTCAAGCTTGACTGCCTCCCTTCTTTCATCGGAAGGCATTTTCCCCAGGAAGTTCCTCTATCCTTCACGCAGCGAGTGGGCAGTGCCCGACAGGGCTACGGAAATGCCCACTCACGTCTACACCCAAGATGTTCAGCTCAAGCCAGACCCAAGCTCTAACAGCATTTATAGCCCTTGCATCAGACAGGTAATTAAAACCATTAGCTCCAACCCTTTCTGACTTGAAAAGATTGGGTATTAGACCAACTCTTTGCTCAGCAATCTCCTTATTAACTCCAGTACTTTTCAGAAAATCACTACCCAAATATTTAATTCTATAAAATTAATACTAAACTAGAAATCTCTCCAGTGATCCTACCCAATGGAAATTATAGAATATACTCAGAGAAACAACTATTAAGATGATTTTGCAGGTAAATGATTTTGTGGAAGTTGATATTTATTATGCAACTTTAGGGAAAAAATACAATAAAAACCTATTATGAGATACCTTCCTATATTACTAATCCAATTATACTGTGGGACAAAATTGTATTTCTGTGTTAAAATGAAATATACTTTATTTCTCCTTCTATAATCTAGAAAGTATATCGAGTTATTTTCCTTGGTGAAACTGACTAAATGGTGATGGATCACAGTTGACTACCTTAAAATTAATTTCTGATATATTGCATTATTTTTAAATATGTGAAATAAGAGCAAAAACCTATTTTTGTATTGAAAAACTCCTATTTTTTATTACTGTGTTAATGTGCAGAGCAAAAGCAGTTCATGTATTATAATTACATCTTTTTCTCTCTCAATTCAGCAGAGGATATGCTAAATTTTAGAAGCTCAAACAGAAAAACCTTCGAATGGGTTTAGAACTGCAAAGATAAAATGCAGAAGTGAATATACAAAGAGGTAATACTCAGGGTCGTTCTTGGGCTTTGTCTCCTGGGAGTCACTTCCGATGGCACCAGAAAGATTTGTATAAAACAGTGCATTCAGATAACAGCGGGGTGACTGCCTATGATGATGGAATCTTGGAGACAGGTCACTGCCAGAGTTCAAAGGATGTGGAAAAAGCACCCCACAATGGCTTACACTCTAAGAAAGAAGACTCTGCTATATATAAATGTGGGCTGAAGAGACCAGTGGCATCTTAGCAATTTCATGAAACTGGAAAACATTTAGTAAACTGAGCCCATGTTCTTCTCAGGGTCAGCTAATGTGACTTCCAAACCCTTCTGCTCAGTTAAACCTGCATGAATAAGTTATATTTTGTGTAAATGTACTTCACAGCATGATTAGAGTTCTTTCAAGGAGATACTTTATTGAATAGGTTTTTCAACTTCACATGTTCACATTCTTGAAAGACTAATGGATCCTTCATTAAAGAGATCACCGCTCTTCAGGTGTCATGCTTGAAGTCACACAATGAATTGGTCATTAAGGAAATTCAGCCACGCAGAAAGGACAGGAGAACAACTGGTCGACTCTTCTAATGACTCAAACAATGTTAGCAGGGCTGCTTTCACTTACAGGCCGGTTTATAGTTGCAGACAAGCATTAATTTTTCAGACATAACAACTAGGGGAAAGAATCAACCACTGCGGGAGCAAGTGCCCAGCTTTTGGAAAAAACAGTTTGTATGCTGCTGTTTTTCATCCAAACATATCTATCCACACATTACTGCTGTCCTTATTTCTTTTGGCCATAAAGTGTTATGCATTGTGGATATAAGTCAATGTAATCATACTTAGGTAATTAATTACTTTCACATCATATCACATGGATTCAAAGGAGCACACCTTTAAGATGACAATATTTTGAAATAAAAATGCATTTGCAGAGTTTTCTTTAACTGCTTCATGGGGTTGTGTTTACCTTAGGTTGATTCAGTTTCGATTTTCTTACTAGTAATGAGAGACACTTGACTTGCCTATTGTGTCCAGTTAATCAAGCCTTACCCTGAAACTCTTTAAGAAATGAGTAAGATCTGTATTTCTTCACCTGATATTATATAAATATTTGAACTCAAGATTATTCTGTGCCTGGATGAAAGGTAGACAGGAATGAGAGGGGAAACCCAGTCTATGGCAGCAATTTCACAATCCCCTTCTCTGTCCTCTTGCCACTGTTGTAGGAGAAAAGATTCTGGTAGAGGCTATTCTTTCAAGGATAAGCTGACAATTTGCTAAGCCTGTGGAAAAACTCTCTGGTAAGTTCCCTATTAATTTTGAGATTTTTTTTTCACCTTGCAGTGCTTCAAGGCCAAATGAGCCTTCAAGGAGGTCATCGGAACATAAGAACATAAGAAATGCCATAATAGGTCAAATTAATGAGCCAGTTAGTCTGATATGCTTTCACTGAGAGTGGCACCAAGGTGCATTTTATGCGTGTTGTCAATTTCAAAATATCTGCAGCTATAAGCAAGAGTGTTTCCTAGATCAGGTATCTATTTCAAATGTCCATTGTCCCCTTTATGAATGTGTATTGTCTTCACCACAAATTCATTTAAATCGAACTGATGATAGTTTAATCGTGTACTGCTTTTTGTATAATGAGCTCTATAAATCTTTTACTTTTAATTTGACCTAACTTACCTCCTTCATATTTTCAAGGGTTTCCTGATTGCACTATACTGGGAGTTGGTAGACCAGTAAGTGTGATTCTGTACACTCTGTCTAATCGAGGTCTCCACACTGGGTTGATTAGATGTTTAAATCTTCCCAAACAGGTGGTTACCAACTGTCCATCTACAACTCCTAGAACTCTCGGCCAGCTTTTTATTGCCTGGGGTCAATATGTTTCTTCTTATGATCTACTTAATATTTCCTGTGGGTTACCTTTTTTTATTTTTTTTCTATTCACCAGGAAGAACAAAAAACGGAGACACTCTCACAAAAAGTAAATGAATGAATGAGCATTTTTGTCTCAAGGTTTATCAACAAGAACCTGAGTGCCAAGGAAGCAGGGCGTGTAGCTGACATAGCTCCTTGGGAGCCGGGCTTGTGGAGATATATTCTTAATTAACAACAAAAAAATTAGCAATCCAGAACTCATTGAAAAGGCAAGAATAAAGAACAAAACTTCATATTTGTATTCTTTAACTGCTAGTTTTTTTTGGCAAAGCTACCTGTTCGATAAAATGTAACTGCCACCATGCCACGATGGGGAGCAGGGCTGACCCTGCCAGACGGGTATGCATGGGCTCTGTCTTTCTCGGGACCATCTCGGGTCACTACCGCAATAATGTCTTCTTTCCACTAAAACTTTGGTTTTTGCTAAACTCACACAACACGTGCACTAATTTAGTGAGTAATTAAAAAGAAAAAGGCAAACCAAATATACCCAAATCCTACCTTCATTTCTCAATCTACCGAGTAATCCAATAAATTATTTACTTTGGGATTACTTGGGTTAAACAACATTCCCAGCATACTGTATGAGATGTCTTTGATTTCAAGCTTGTTTTAAATAAATAGTTCTATCAAAATAGAATAGCCTTAACTTTCAGCCCTGGGAATAAACAAATAGTCTCAATCAATGACGCTGAAGTCCACCATTTAACATTTTTCAAGAGGCTAAGAAAAGAAATATTTTCATGCCTACAACATTAAGTCAAAAATAGCCTTTGGCACATATTTAACTTGGTCTTTTCAAAGGTTGTGGGAAAATATGGGGAAAAAATATAAGCAAAATTAGCAAGGTTACCATGACAACAAGCAAGTACTCAGAGGCAGAGTATAAACTCCAGAAATCTCAGAGGGAAGGAGAGGAGGGTCCCTAGGACAGTTCATTAGGGAAGAGGCATCAAGCGTAAAAAGAATTATTGCTAAATGGACAGATACTGGAACAGACATTTATTGTAATGGATTTCCTGTGGTGTGAAATTTTATCAAAAGGGCACTATTACTGAGAAGAGACCATTTGCTTGAAATTATGTGGTTATTTTCTATATTGAACTCAATGTGGAAATATATGTTCTACATTTTTATTTCTGCGGGCTGTCATTTGTTTTTGTTTAATGGACACAAGAAGCTGCATGTTGGGGAGTAAGAAAAGAATATATGAAGGATTTTTTAAATGAGTTTGTCGAAGTGGCTGAGTCAGGACTCAGGAGTGGACAGCAAAACTCCCACTGCGCTTTTTATCACAGCAATTTTCTTTTCCTATTTAAACTTGAAGCCTTAAATACTTACATTCTCTCATTCAATCAACAAATATTTAGAGGCAATTCCCTACTACTGTAGGGAATACAGGATTGAACAGGAAAGAAAGCAGTGGTTACCTACTCAATGAAGGGAGCAAGAAATGAGAAATCAACAAGAAAACCAATATAGAAACAAGAAAATGTCTAGACAGGAGGACCAACAAGCACAAAGGCCTGAATTGGTAAAGAGTTTGGCATGCATCAAGAACAAGAGAAGACAAGTGTACCCAGGACACAGCCAGCCAAAGGGAGTGTACTTGGTGACGATATTTGAGGTAGGGTTGGGATCATTGCAGGAGTGCAGTGTGAATTTTCCATTCTTGTCCTCAACCATCTATTTTTCATACATCTGTCAGAATGATCTAAAAACATCATCTCTCACTGGGACTGTTGCAGCAGAAATAGATACTCTATTCACAATAAATATTGTAGATATAACTGAAAAAGACATGATGGCTTGGATGTGGGATTCAAGGGAAAGGGATCAGTAACAACAAAATATCTGGCCCAAGACAGTGAGTGAATGGTGGTACCATTTACTGGCATGGCAAGACAGAACAGATCTGAGGGAAAACTGCCTATGGACAGTTAATTCGTGCCAATTAACTTTGGGACACAAATTAGATATCCAAATGTAACAATATGGTCAGGTAGACAATTAACTACACAATCCATACCATAGCGCAGGGAAAAAGTCAGGGCTGGTGTATAAATTCAAATGCTATCAGCCTACAGATGATACAAAGCAATAGACTCAAATGCACCCATCTGGCATGTAAAGAAGAGACAGTTTGACAATTAGAATATCCAGTATCCTAATCTGTAGTGGCACAGTGGGTAAACCGTTGACCTGGAACAGAATATCCAGTATCATGTAAGAGTCAAAGCACCCAACTTCATTTAAAAGAATGACATAGATTATGGTTTTATGGAAAATCTATAGACACAGGTCTAATCACCTCATATCCAATTCACAGAGTGTGAATTCCATGGGGGACATAGAAATGTTGGGGAATGAAGTGAGTTCATTCTTTCTTACCCTCCTCCTCTCCCGTAGTGGGCCTCTCTTACTCATCCTTCCTGAGTTTGAAGAGAAGTGGGGAGGAGATAGCAACCGAGATAAGGAGCACAGGAAAGGGCTTATAGAACCTGCACTGATATAAGCTGGATTGTGCCCTTTGGTTCAGTGGACTTTTTAAAAGCTTTGTGGGGCTTTTTCATGGGTTCATTAGTGATCCACAACACTCGTGGCCTCTCACTTGCATGTCCCTGACCAGAAGAATGTGCTCTATTCTAACAGTCCCTTAATCACTCCTCAGGTCATCTCCAGCTTCTCTGTTGAAGCCTTTGCAATCCTCTAAAGATGATTATATCAGGTCAAATCAACAGAGATCTCAGAGCAGCCTTTCCTCACTTAAGACCCTCAAAAAACTCAGAGAAAACACTCCAGGGTACCGTACTTTATCTAAACAGATGCTGGGAATACAATGAGACCTTCAGCAGCAGCAATTTTTCTTCAGTAAAGGGAACCATCAATGTCTTCCCTTTAAGGTTTTCAGTTTGGGTGCATGTCTGGGTTCATGCAGACGTCCATTATGCTCTCCACTGGGGTCTCTTTGAAGGTAGGTCTTCTCTCACACCTGAGATGAGTGGCAGCACAGGAAGGAAGATTCATCTCCCATGGGCTGCTCTCTTCAAAGGAATCTCCAAATTCTGTTTTTTAATCTGATCTTTTCATACTCATAATGTGAGTGCAGCATCTAAGGGTCATATAACCACTTTTTGAAAACTCCTTTGGAAATTCTGCACGTGGTTTCGCTGTGCTACTCTGGAAGGCAGCATATATTTTATTGTGGGACTCGGCTGAAATCGCAAATTTAAGTCTCACAGGTTGATGTGAGTAATCAAAAAGTAAAATAACATGAACTGAATCAAGGAAAAAAGGAGTAATCCTGGCGTAGGAGATGAGATGGATTCAGGGGTGCTGGAGGAGGGGTGTGATTATGTATGTGTCTAGTTCTAACAGTAATGAATGTTTCCAGTGGAAATTTGTCAAAATTTAAATATGTCATTTTATCTCATTTCTATAATTATGAAGCAAACACTGATGCTTGTGTCTAAATAAATTTGTTGTCAATAATATATTACTGTCTATGTCAACAATACTAATAACAGGTTTCCAAATATTTAAAAAACAGGATAACCATTTACCATTTTATTTTTCATTATTATTTATTTAATTTATTAAGGTGACATTGGTTCACAAAACCATACAGGTTTAAAGTGTACAACCCAACAAAACACCTGCACATTGCATCATGTGTCTGTCACTGAAAGCAATATATATATATATATATATATATATATATATAATACAGGGAAAATATGTGTATATATAACACATAGACACAGAAAACAATATGGTGATAGCCAGAGGGAAAGGGGGTAGAGGTAGGTGTAGGTGGGCAAAAAGGGGATAAATGGAGATGGAAAGAGACTTTGCCTTGGGCAATGGGTACAGGACACAGTGTGCAGATAATTTAACGTCCTTTTATTGATAAATATTTAAGGACTTTAAAAAGTCTGCCAAAATTATATCAGAAAAACAAAACTAATATGGACCATTTCCTTATCTGAAATTTTAAAATAAAAAAAAAAACTCTGGAAAACTTCAACATTTTTCAAATTTGGGTGAGAAAGACTGAAGACGTGTCACTAATGGTCTCTGCTTCTCTTACTTATTGTGAATATTCACATGTTTGTAGAAAAAATAATCTGTTTAATCATGGGATTTACCCGAGAACTTGTTGAAAGTACTACATAATGTATAGTAGGTGCACAATACTACCTTTCTAAAATTGAGGGCTGGGTGAAATCTAAATTCTTAAGTGTTTTTGGCCTCAACTGTTTTGGGTGGGAGATTGTAAACTTTTAGTATAAAGTAAAATGCAATATTTTTGTGAATTTCAGACAACTTAAGCATTTAAGGAAATCCAAATTTATGGAATCTAGTACATAGCAGAAACCCTGCCCTGAAGAAATAGTATGAAGATCTTTTTGTGATTTGGTCACACCTCTATCACCAATAGCATGCAAAGACTCTTAGGAGCAAATTAAAGCAAGATATAGGGCACTGTCTCCAAAGAAAGCCTGGTTTTTCAACTAGCTTCCTTAGTTCATCTAGCTTATAACATAAGTATGTTAATAACCACGGCACTTTTGGAAATCATTTGACCAAGTCAGCCTTTGAATCCCTGGTGTTCAAGCAAAACTGCACAGTAAGTCTATTGTAGTAATTTGGAATATGTATTACAAATACAAAGGGAATCTACACCTAATTTATCTCTAAAAACTGTATCTTAAAATAATTGGTAAAAAGGATAAACTTTATGATGCATAAACCGACCCCCATGGAATTTTGGCTGATCATCAAAATACTTTTTGATACCACAAATCTGTTTTAATCTTTGAAAAGTTCTGCACTTGACCAAAAAGGTTTTCAAGAGCCGTGATGCAGAAACTTGTGTGGTCAACTGTTGTATGTGGAGTCCTGCATCACTCAGTGGTCTATCACCTAAGGAAAACAATGCATTCTACAGCCTGAGAGTCACGACCACACAAGTGTCTGCTATCTTGTGTGTGAAATCTGACTCACAATTGAAGAAAGTAAACACAGACATGAGCAAATACTTGATAATATTCTCAAGCCAAGATGTTCAAACAAAAGAATCTTTTAAAACCTTTTAAGGACAAATAACCTATTAAAGCAGCTGAAAAATGTACGTTATAACTCAGTGCTGCTTTATTTACTCTTTTGGAAGACTGATGGTGGTGTCAACAGGATTTTTTCAATAATTAAAATGTGGTAATTTTGCTTAGAAATTGATAACATTTCTAAATTTTGTTAGAACTCATGTCAAAGCATCAAGCTTAGTAGATGGCTATGATACAATTACTAATTATATTCCCCCAAAAAATCAGGATCACAGAGAGCTCTCCATGAGAATATTACCTTGATGCCTGTATCTCTACTGTGTCCAAGAATATTATTCAAAGGTGATTGATATTCATTTAGGTTTGTTTGTCAACTTTCCTCTCTGCATGAATTTCTAGAATTATCATTATAAAGAAAAAGGAGAGGATGGAAGAGATCATTAGAGAGGAAAGTAAATGGCCCCTACAACCCTCTCACTCACATACCCTAATCAACCAAAGTAAACACCAATGGCTGCTTTATCCTGAGATGCTGGGATTTCATTTTCTGTTTATTTTCCTCATCTCATGCTTTGTTTTTCTTGGCTGTGTTGTTGTTTAGTCTACATTTAAGACTAAAAAACTGTATAGACTTCACACCTTCCTAAGAGGAAGGATTTCATCCTGTTTTTTGAGTTTCTGGTATTCAGAATCAATAAAAGTAAATTTCCAAAGAAGCTTAGGATGTGATTTCTGAAATATCCTTACCAAATGTGTTTAAACAGAAACTAAGAGTTCGTCAAATGACAGGATGTGTAGTTAGCATGGAGTTTTAGTCTTTCAAACTCTAATTCACCTTTAAAAAAAAAAGTATAAAATGAACATAAAGACCAACAGAAGCTATTGTTCAAAGATGTATTTTTTCTAGAAGATAAACTTTGCTCTTCTGGCTTTCCTTCCACTGTCTTAACAAAATAATGGTATGATTTAAGAACATAAAGCCTGAAACGCAACTGAAGAAGTTTCTGCTTTCATGAATCTGACGTTGGGTGGAGCTGCCCAGGTTTGCGTTGGATAGAGGATGGTGCCTCTGAGTTCAGAGCTGTAGTTTCATTTTCCCAAATCTGTACGTAGGAAATGCTGCTTCAATCAAGCTCACTCATGCTGGCTTCCAGTATACAGTTCTCTCATACAAATAATATATTTAAAATTTTAAAAAGGTAGAACCAATGGAAATATCCTTTCAACAGCGATGCCCTTTTCTGGCTAACATGACTGAAAAGAAGGCTGGCGCCGACAGGAGGTCCTCCCTGTTTACCAGTTCCCAGGTGGGAACGGGAAGCAACCTGCCTCATATCCATACTCCTTTTTCTCTGACTATAATGCCTTCCGATTCTATTTAGGAGTGTGTCTAATTCATTTTTCCAGCTTCGCAAGACTCGCTCTGAGTCATTTCCTATTTCCTCTCTTAATGTGAGCAGAGACACATCGCATAGAGACCTGCTGGTCTCAGTGATTATCTCCCGTGGAAGAGAATGTGCAGGTCCAGCTCTGCCCAGCCAGAGGATGTCTGCCCTGCCAGGAACAAGCCTTAATAGAGCAGGAATAAACAAACAGAGGGAACTCACTAACAAAAAAGAACACGTCAAAGTCCCGCAAATGCAGCATTAATGAGACAGTCCTATTAGAAACTTTTAAAAAGACTTTTAATGACATTTTATAAAATTGAAGCCTAGTCTAGCACCCTTTGTCTCCTGCTTAAAAACCCTGTTGTTGAAATTAAAAGAAAATAGAGAAAAATTGTTGGGTCTTTATTAAGAAAATAATTCAGGGTACATTTATTTCTTGACCTTACTACTCATTATACTTCCATTAAGGGCATTATTTTCCACTTGACATACTGGTCACTTTATGGCCAAAATTTTGCCTAGAAGAAAGCATATACCCACTCATCATCTTTTTAAATTCACACTAAATAAAAATTATTTTATCTTGGCTTATATTTTCCAACCCATTTTGGAAAATAGTCTTTTTACTGTGTACTCAGGCCAATGATACCTACCTACAACCCAGGGTTATGCTAATCCCTTCCCAAAATAACACTGTCTTAATTACAGCAATGATAGTTTTGTAGTTTCCAATTTTCTCTATTTTCTTTTTTTTTAATCTGTCAGCAAATTGATTGATTAATAATGATGGGGAAAATATGAATACATTAAGCAGTTATTAGACACATTTAAGATGATGTGATCTTTGTTTTGTTGGCATGAATTTTTTAATGTGCACTCAGTTCAGAAGTGAAAAAAGTATACAGAGTGGGACAAAAGTAGGTTTACAGTTGTTTGTATGGAAAATAATACAAGAGTAAAAATATTTAATACACAAATAAACTGTTTCACTTATTTACAACTATAAACCTACTTTTGCCTTATTCAGTATGGATTTTCAGAAGAAATCAAAAGAGCAGACACGGGAGAGAGGCTATCTCTCAGATTTAGTATTTTACAGTATCATTCTGTCAGAAACAGGCAATAGATATTAACATAAAAAATTTTTTTTAAACATTTGATCATCTTAAGCTTCATATAACTAGAGCAATCCATTAATCCAGTGATTTTTCAACTGGTATGCCACAAGAATTTTCAAAACATGCAATACCTGACTACTTAGGGGCACTGACCTCTTTTCCCTTAGATTAACAAATAAAAAAATGACAACAACCAACAGAAGAGCCGTCTGGTGTGAATGAATCAAAATCATACCTATTTTTTTGGTCAGATCAGCAAAAAATATATATTTTTATTGTGCCACCGATTTTTAGTAAATAGTTTATGTGTGCCATGAGATGAAAAAGGTTGAAAATCGCTGCATTAACCTAATGTGCCCAGATATCTCACCGTCTTTCAAGGACTGACACATGCATTGCCTTGAAACAGAAGAGTTCAGCACTATATATACTTTTTGAAGAAACATGCAGGTGGGACAAAGAGGTAGCTTATAACAGTCAAATCTTCTCCCTAATACCCTCTTATCTATCCACCCAATTTTTAAGAAAACAGCTTTGCGGGCCCTGGTCGGTTGGCTCAGTGGTAGAGCGTCAGCCTGGCGTGCAGAAGTCCCGGGTTCGATTCCCAGCCAGGGCACACAGGAGAGGCGCCCATCTGCTTCTCCACCCCTCCCCCTCTCCTTCCTCTCTGTCTCTCCCTTCCCCTCCCGCTGCGAGGCTCCATTGGAGCAAGGATGGCCCAGGCGCTGGGGATGGCTCCTTGGCCTCTGCCCCAGGCGCTGGAGTGGCTCTGGTCGCAGCAAAGCCACGCCCCGGAGGGGCAGAGCATCGCCCCCTGGTGGGCGTGACTGATGGATCTCGTTTGGGCACATGTATGCAGGAGTCTGTCTGACTGTCTCTCCCCGTTTCCAGCTTCAGAAAAATACAAAAAAAAAAAAACCACAAAAAAAACCCACCAGCTTTGCAAGCAAATCTCAGGAAATGACTCCCAACTCTCCTTTCTCATTGCGTTTCTAATTATCACTCACAATGGTGAACTACCTTTAGGGCCATTCACAGAGATTCCAATTCTCCTTCCAGCCCACCGGGCTGAAGTTAGTCCTGTCATATGACTTGCTTTGGCCAATGAAAAGGTCAGCAAAAAAATAAAATAAAAAATAAAAACGTGTCACTTCTCAGGAGAAGTTTTAAGATCTGCATCTGCATTCTCTTTTCCCTGGGAAGTTCTTTTCCAGATGGAGCCGCCATTGGCTGTGACTCCTGAGCCACAACAACGAACAGCACTCCCCTTTGTCAATCCACAGTGAGCATGTAGCCTGAGGCCAGAAAAAACATGTAGGGTTAATCCCCTGAGATCTGAGGGTGTTTTATTTCAATCTAACTTAGTTTCCCCTAACATTCCACCACAAAGGAACATGAGCACCCTACAGGAGACAGCAAAGTTAGCCAACATAATAACAGGTTATTCAAAATAACATAAGTACTCCTACAAATCTATAAAAGGCCACTTGTGCTTTCATTTTAAAATCCAAACCTTGTGTATTTTAAAAGATGTACTGCCTTTCATTAGAAACAATAGCTTTTTTTTTTTAATTACAGTGAGGTTTTCAACAGTTGCAATGGTTTAAAATAGTAGTTAATAGTAAGAGTAATAACACATTTACATAATACTCTAAAAACAGTTTAAATTCATGTTTCCTGTTAATTTATTATGACTGAGGGAGGTCTGATTAGAAGTTTCTCAGTTTTATTGTGCATGTTGTATAGGGAATATGACAACGCTTATGTCAACACTGATCAAAATGCTCTGAAAAAATAATAGCAGAGTAAGTGAAAATATTACACTTAAATGTTTAAAAGGAAATTAAATACTATATCAAAGAGAGAAAATGGTTTTATTCTATAGATGCTCAAATGCACTATCCGTAAGAATTTTTTTTTTTTCTGAAGCTGGAAACGGGGAGAGACAGACAGACTCCTGCATGCGCCCGACCGGGATCCACCCAGCACGCCCACCAGGGGGCGATGCTCTGCCCCTCTGGGGCGTCGCTCTACCGTGACCAGAGCCACTCTAGCGCCTGGGGCAGAGGCCAAGGAGCCATCCCCAGCGCCCGGGCCATCTTTGCTCCAATGGAGCCTCAGCTGTGGGAGGGGAAGAGAGAGACAGAGAGGAAGGAGAGGGGGAGGGGTGGAGAAGCAGATGGGCGCTTCTCCTGTGTGCCCTGGCTGGGAATCGAACCTGGGACTTCCGCATGCCAGGCCGATGCTCTACCACTGAGCCAATCGGCCAGGGCCTCCACAAGAAAATTTTTAAAAAGCTATGTGTGACTACTTGTCAGAATCCCAGAACTGTCTCACAGAAGTCATTTGAAAGTTAAAGAGCATTCGCTCAAGGTCTCAGTGTACACTCACAAAAGATGACAGCACTGCAAATTCTTGCTGAATGGGGTGGCTTCAGTGGACCTCTCAGAAAAGTATAATCCCAAAGAAGGTCGCCAAACACTATCCCCTATGAGCCACGAGATATGACAGTGTCTTGTAGTGACACTAAGCATTCTACAAAGCTGGACTAATGACACTTCTCAGATGGTTCCAGGCAATGTAACCAAGGGAGAAATGTGTGAACTCGAGGAAATACTAGGATGCAGAGTCATCCAATATCATTTGAAAATTCAATGGGGGAAAGAATCATTTATTCTTTTGGCAAATAATAGTCCTATATAAATGTGGGTGCATGCACATGCCCTACACAATAATAGATCATTATTTGACAAGTATTTAATGAGGGCTTATTGTATAAAAGCATGTAGCATGGGCAACTCAAAGGTGTTTGGAAAACACCCTGCAGTCTCTCAAACTTTACAACCTATGGCATGCCAAGAACTATAATTCTCAGAGGCATAGTCCATCTCAGCATGAGTACTTTGCACCAAACTTACGCTTTGCTTATTGCAAAGACTTAATACTTAGTTGAATGAATAATCAATGGCTTAGAATGAATCCCCTAAGTTTATTTTTTAAATACAAACTGCAATTTCTGGAAGCTTGCCATTCTTTATTTGGGATATTCACAAAGCACCTGCAATATAGGTTCTCTCTAACCCACAGCATGATGAATTTGTTACAGAAATATTCCAAAAACTTTATAATAATCATGATACTGTAATTTTAAGCATTAAACAACACCTAATAACAGAAGAATAAATAGTTGAGTTTACTCAGTGGTCAAGAGGGAAAGTTAAGGGGATCATAGTTCTAAGCAAGAACATTGAAATAAAATATCCTCTGATGTTTTGAGTCAGTTCATTACTGTTAAATGTGAAAGAGTGATCACAAATATTTGGTAGTTTAGTCTTTAACCTGTATATTCTTTCTATATCTAACAACACAATAGGGGAAATAACACCAAGTCTCAATCATAGTACAGATAGTATGTGTTTGTATGTATGCATGTATATTTATATTTTGTTCTGCCATTTACTCCTAACACAAGTCTCATGAAAAATAAAGCACGCTATCAGGATGTTTTAGGCTGCAAATAACTAACAAGCAAAACCTACTCAAACTTGCACTATGGTTTATTATCTCACACATTGAGGAGGCTTCATTGGTTAATTCACTCATTCTTCCACATTCTCAAAAACCTCATCTCTTCAAATTCTTTTTGAGCCACAGTCAGTATATCAGCTTTGTCTTCATGGTTTCAGAAGCCATCCCGGTTGTCTGCTGTTCCAGGAAGGTACAAAAACTTTCAACAGAAAAGGAGGACCAATGTTTCTTTCTGTGTGTCTTTTGTCAGCATAAAAATTTCTTCCAGAAAGCTTGTAGCTCCTTGCCCCTCCCTCCACATCTCATTAGCTGCACTGGGTTATATGTCCACCCCTAAACCTTTCACTGGCAAAGTGATTGGTTTAGAATGTTATGAATTAACAAGGGTATAAGGTCTCTTCTCTGAGTAAATGGCCACCTAGGAAATAATGAACACAATTTCTTCAAAATTAGAAATTATCCAACAAAGCACAGAGAAGAGATGAGGGAAGTAAACCAAGAGTGTCCTCTTCATACACATGCAATCTAGTGTTCATTCACAGAGTCCTTTTTTGCAAATTTTCCTACTCACTGAAATTTACTTTATACCCCCAACTCAATACTCATGCCACATTGTGGCTATTCACAGACATATGTGAAGTAGTAAAAAATCTGAGGCACCCAACATAAACACGTTCCTAGCTGATGTCAAAAAAGGTGATGTTCTGCCTCCTCATTTTAGCTCTTACAGGATAAACAAGTACACTTTTTCCAGGATACTTAGTGCCTACAGTTTTTGTATTTTGTAGTTTTTGTTGGTGATTTCACTATTTAAGATGACCCCAAGCATAGTGCTGAAATGCTATCTAGCTTCTAGTGCAACAAGGCTGTGGTGTGCCTTATAAAGAAAATAGAATTGTTTGATAAGCTTCATGGAAGCATGAGTTATAGTGTCATTGGCTGTGAGTTCAATGTTACATATCTATATATAATATATATGAAGGCATCATTAAACAGAAATACATATAAAACAAGGTTGTATATTGATCTGTTGATGAAAATATTGTGAGCAGAAATGCACCAGACCCTAATCCTATATTTCTCTCCAGGAACAACAGTTCAGTACTCACTAATCCAGTGATCACAGCAACTTTATAGAACAAACATAAGCACCACAGGAAATGAGAACTGACTGTGTAATGAAACTAAGATGTAACTGGTCAAGCTACACAGCCATGAGTAGCAGCCTAGACCCCAAATCCAAATCCTATCAGCATTATTAAGAACTTGGAACTGTATCTTGAGAAAATGGGAAGACACTGACTGGTTATAGTAGGGAAAAACATGACCAGATAGGCATTTCTGGAAGATTAGTCTAGATACAATCTGAATAACAAACTAGAAAGATGAAGAATTGAATTTACAGAGACCAGGTAGGAGGTCTGTTGCAGTAATCCAGGGGGTGAATTGATAAGAGGTGGTGAGAGTACAATAGGAAGCCATGGACAAGGGTATAAACTGTCTTCCTCTAATCAACAAAAAACAAAACCCCACAATGATGTAAAATTTGGTCATCAATAAAAATATAAAATGAATATAGTTTAAAAAGGAACAATGAAGTTTGTCAGGGAAAAAAGTATAGAATACCGTTTTAAAGAGGAGAGAATGATTCAACTTCAAAATATTGTTAGGTATCAGCTAGGCCTGGCTCAATTTCAGATTCTTATTTAAAAATCTTGGCAAGAACCTAATTCACCACCTCCATCAATATTAGAACATTAACTTTGAATAAATGGAAGGTAGAATTCATAAGTTTTCTCAGTTTCATCCAGTAGGGAGTTGGCCGGTTGTTTGTGATTTTCCACATCTCTTAGTTGAAACAGAGTGATAAGTACAGAGCTGAACATTAGGACACATCACATAAATGTGTGGCTCTCTCTGGAGGACTTTCTGACCCCAAAGTAATGATTGAATTACAACTGAATTATAAATATGAGAGTCCCATTGACTCAGTGAATCAATTTTCCAGAAAGGAAATCAACAAGAAAACAGCAGCCTTAAATGACACACTACATCAGAGAGTTAATTGGTATTGTCAGAGCATTTCACAGCAAAGCAGCAGAATATACATTCTTTTTAAGTACAAATGGAACATTTTCTAGGATAGACCACATGTTAGAACACAAAACAAATCTCAACAAATTTACAAAGACTGAAATCATATCAAGAATCTTCTCTGGCCATAATAATATGAAATTAGAAATTTATCACATGAAAAAACTGAAAAACACACAAAGACATTGTTAGTAAATTACATGTTATTAACAATAAATAGTCAACAATGAGATCAAGGATGAAATCAAAAGATACCTTGAAAAGGATGAAAATGAGAATACAACAACCCAAAATCTATGGGACACAACAAAAGCAGTCCTAAGAGGTAAATTCATAGTATTACAGGCTTGCCTCAAGAAACAAGAAAAAAATCAAATAAACAATCTAACTATACACTTAGGGGAACTAGAAAAAAAAAACAATAAACAAAGTCTAAAGTAGAGGGAAGAAATATTAAAGATCAAAACAGATAAATAAATAAAACAGTGTCTAAAAAAATACAAAAGATCAATGAAACCAAGACTGGTTCTTTGAAAAGATAAACAAGATTTACAAACATTTAATCAGACTCATCTAGAAAAGAAAAGAGAGGACCCAAATAAATAAATTCAAAAATGAAAGAGAAGTAGCAACTGACACCAAAGAAATACAAAAGATTATAAGAAACTATTACAAACAACTATATGCCAACAAATTGGACAAGTGGCACAAAATTTTCCAGCTTCGCATTTAAAGTAAATATGTATATATATTTCAAACCCCAAACCATTAGAACTAGTGTGCACATTTGAATGCAGGCAAGTAAAGTAAAAATTGTGATGGTTAAGTTTTACTATCATGTCTCATTTCAGCTGGAAAAATTTTGGAATTTGAAGTCTTGTCAAATATCCATGGAATTATACAAAAGAAGAGAAGGGAGAGAAAGAGAAATATCTATGCTAAAGAATACTGAACTTTAGAATGTCAGAGCATAAAACCCTGTTTTTTATCAAGTATCAATGTTCAGTACATCATTCCTAGTTCTTATGACAAGTAAGCAGTTTTTTGTGTTTTGTTTTGTTTTGTTTGTTTGTTTTGTTTTGTTTTGTTTTTTGTAATTTTCTGAAGCTGGAAACGGGGAGAGACAGTCAGACAGACTCTCGCATGCGCCCAACCGGGATCCACCCGGCACGCCCACCAGGGGCGACGCTCTGCCCCTCCGGGGCGTCGCTCTGCCGCAACCAGAGCCACTCTAGCGCCTGGGGCAGAGGCCAAGGAGCCATCCCCAGCGCCCAGGCCATCTTTGCTCCAATGGAGCCTTGGCTGCGGGAGGGGAAGAGAGAGACAGAGAGGAAGGAGGGGGGGCGGGGGTGGAGAAGCAAATGGGCGCTTCTCCTATGTGCCCTGGCCGGGAATCGAACCCGGGTCCCCCGCACGCCAGGCCGACGCTCTACCACTGAGCCAACCGGCCAGGGCCAAGCAGTTTTAATTATAATATTACAGTCCATTGTGCTGAACAGTTAGTATCTAAAACATTAATCCTAATGTATGGTCATAGGCAAACCTTTACATGCCGTGCATAGGAACCACATGCTAGATATATTACATAGTTGCTAAGCACACACTTGGAAAACCCACTGTACTATAATTCTTTAAAGTAAACAGTCTTCTGAAATTCTTAGCCTTTCAGCAGGTTCATTAAAACCTTTCAGATAGCCTGACCTGTGGTGGTGCAATGGATAAAGCATTACCTGGAATGCTGAGGTCGCTGGTTCAAAACCCAGGGCTTGCCTGGTCAAGGCACATATGGGATTTGATGCTTCCAGCTCCTTCCCCTATTTTATCTCTCTCTCTCCTCTCTCTCTAATAAAAATGAATAAATAAAATCTAAAAAACAAAACCTTTCAGATAATACTATCAGAAAGATGATCAAAAAAATTAGACAATATCAGTCATCTTATAATATTTTCCAAGTGTAAATAGTAAAAAGATTTACAGGTATGTGTTCAACTTGAACCTCCCTACTATTGACTATTATGTATGTGGTTTGTGCTGATTGTCCCATAACTAGAATATGATGGTCTTCATATTTTATTTATCAAAGTAAATGCTAGCTGGTGTGATAAGTAAGTCCCAACTTCTTTGTGGCCTGACACAAGACTATTTTTCACAGCAGGTTGGTCCAGGGTGCTCCTGGTTGGGTGCCTTCCACAGGGTCACTCAGGGCCCGTGCTTCTTTCGGGTTCTTTAAAGCTCGGCTCTCCTCTAGGAGTCCTCGACATTCTGCTGATGGATGGTTAAAGAGACCAAGGCCCACCTGTTTCTTAATCACACTGGTATGGAAGTCACTTTTCTTCCTATTCTGTCTGTGAGTACTGGTCCCATAGCCCTGCGTATCAGGGGAAAGAAGCTGGGAAATGCACTCACTGGCAGCAGCCACTGCCCAGCACCACCTCCACACTGACTGGGGCCCACAGACTGTTCAGCGAGGTGGCTCTGCCAAGCATGGCATGTGCATTTCTTGCCAATATCCTTTGCCTTCAAAGATCTAAAATTAATTACGGGGAAGTCAAATCATCACACACTTCCACATGCAAGGAATCTTTTTTGTTATGGACTAGGAACATCGTTTATGTGTCTTCCATAATACTATACAGTAGAATTCAATTGAGTCTGGATGCTTATATCAAATAGTGTTAATAATAATCATTTCAAATTTGGATGAGAAAAATTTCAGCACATACAAAGAAAATTCACCCTTCCCCATTGCAGTCTTTACTTCTGAAAGCTTTAAGTTTATGATGAGACATACTTCCCCATTTTCTAAACAGAAAGCATAGAAAAGTCTGGTCCTGCAGAAAGTCTTTAATCCATCAGGGCCTCGGGTGGCATCTTGTAGGCTGAGGGCCAGTCATGATAATGACTTTGTTGACTTACACTTTTTCTGATCTTGCTGAATTGCTGAGATTTATACTGACACACCCACACTCCATTGATTGAAATACCACTGGCTCCTTGAATGGGACTTTAAGCAGTTGTGAAATCTAAATCTTACTTTTTTTCCCCACTCCTAGAAAAATTATTCACAAGTCAAGGAAAATAAGTGCTTATAATTTGATATCAAATAAATGAGGCAGTAAATATGAGAAAATTTGTATGAACTGTAAATGTTAAAATTACCTTGAAATGATCCTAAAGCTATTTTAAGTAAAGAAAATAAAAAAGTAAAAAATGATCCCCTTTCAGACGAGGCAGTGAACTCAGTGGCACACAGCCATCAGGAAATAATATGCCATTGGGCTCTGAAGAAATGATGCTGAGCTTCACAATGGGGTCAGAAGAGAAGAAATAATGCAAAAACAAACATTGATGAACAGACCACCATGATTAATAAAAAAAATGTGCTTATTCCTGAAAGCCAGTTAATTGACACAGTAATAATTCCATTAAAAGCATGGTGACGACGCAGTGAAGTAAAGGGATGTTTTCCATGAGTACTTTCAATAGACAGATGGAATGTGACATCAGGAAAGAATTCTAGGGCACCTCCAGGGAGACTGTTGGGCAGACAACGTAAAGTGAAAGGCACAGGAAACAAAGCGTCTTTCATCCCCGCATGGAGGTTTACCTGCAGTTCAGGTGGAACTCGGATTTACCAGAAAACAGGGATCAACGTTGAACTGTAATTTTTTCTCCTTCACATTGTCCTGAAATTATTTCTAGCCTTAACTAGAACATCTGGAAAAAGAAGTTTCTATAAAAATAATGCAATCTCTCCTCCCTGGTCTGCTCTTTTCGGCAGGGCCATCCCAAGAACAAATCTCATCTAGCTCCTGGCTAGTGCGTGCACAACACGCATTGAACAGAATTTTTTCATCTTTCAAATGGCACGGATTGGATGTCAAGACAACCTCTCTCTAGCAGCACAGTTTGGCATGCATTTGCTTTTAATTTAAAATGAGTTAAAATTAATTTTGTCTTGAAATTTTCATACCACTTTCTGGGATGATTGCAGCTACCCTGGAGGGCGATGAAACTGGATTGGGAATCACAGCTTTAGTCTTTAGAGAGTAGGCAGCAATCTCCATAATTTCAAAATCATTTCATTAGTGGGTATGTATGGTCTAAAGTTTCAGATCCGGGGAGCTGACCATATGCTCCCTCTCCTCTGAAAGTAATAGTGGCAAATTGCCACCATCTGACACAGAAAGAATTGGACATGTACAGTAACAAGGAATTATACTATCTTTTCTCTTTTATTTCTCTCTCTAAGATTTACTGATTTTTAGAGAAAGGGAGAGAGAAACGGGTGAAGGGACTGGGGGAGCAGGAGGCATTAACTCATAGTTCCTTCTCATACGTACCTTGACCAGACAAGCCCAGGGTCTTGAACCAACAACCTCAGTGCTCCAGGTTTACCCTTTGTTCGCTGTGTCGCCACAAATCAAGCACAAGGAATTATAAATATGAATACAGGGGTACTTCATTGTGCATATTAATATAATATGACCCCTGTGTTCATTGCAAAGCTATCCCCCCCTACAGTTATAAAGTGATGCATCCTATCTTGGAGTTACCAATAGGTCCGACAGAGCTGAGTGCAATCAGAAGGAAATAGCTGAGAAAGGAAAATGCATTGCAAAATAGGCACTAGAGTCTACAGGAAAGAGTTGCTCCACAATGGAACCGCATTACCTGTGATTTTTATTTTGTGGGTTGTTAGTAGAACATCAGGTTCCAGTGGTGGCATTATTCACTAGGGACCAGATTTACTCCCTAGGTTCAAATTAGCAGCAGTCTTACAGATTTCTAGAGAAAGTTATATATACAATGCTGTCAAAATCATAGCATATTGTTAAATCATGTGTTAAAATAAGATCCAGAAGTCACAGTAAAAAATTTTTAAACTGTAATTCTGCAATGGAAATATTATTTCTAAGAAACACACATTGTTTTCCAAAACAAAATATGCTCTCTATTTAACTTTTTTTTAATTTTATTAAGCCATTTTAAAAGCATTCGTGCATGGAATTTATGGAACTCAAGCAACTTTCACACCTCATCTGGAAGCTCACGGTGTCCCTGGGTGTTCAGGAAGGCAAAATTATATATATATTTTTCTCTTTCATAAAGAAGGAGGCAGTGAGCAGATAGATTATGTGGATTATCCAAAGTCACAAGCAAAAAAGCAGCCGACCCAGGTATCAAACCTCTAACAACCAGTTCTGTCACAGAAAGGGGCTGTCAAGCATACATGTGGTCTAATACATATACTTTCAGCTTTCAACATGTCTAAAACATGCTTGGCTCAGGCAAACAGAGACCTAATTCATTCTTACACTTGCAAGGTAATAAGCCTAAAATGAATTAAAAGGCGTATCATGCCATGGCCTTGGGAAATAACATCCTCTCTCATTGCCGTTACAGAGAGAGACGAAATCATATCAAAGTAAGCTAGACAGTTAAAAGGGAATAGGAAATAAAAAGGAAGTGGCCAAGTGGTGGCAGCTGTCTGAAAGGGAACATCAGCAGGATCAAATAACAGAACTTTCTTAGCTGACTCTTGAAAGCACAAACTAAAAAAAAAAAAAAATTATACACACACCGTTATGCTAAATCTAAATACACATACACACACACTCAGTTTAGTCTTAGAAGGGATAATAGAGAGCCTCTCCCAGGCAGACCAGATTAGCACCATATCCAAACGTCTTTGAAGTCAGCAGAGACAGTCACTTGCATGGCCTAGTTTGTGACGAACTGAGAGCTCGCCTCTCTTCATGCCTGGCATGGGGCCTGAAATCTCCTCCTGGAAAAGCCATTTCTGAGGATTCAGTCTCAAATGCAAATATGTGACAGGGAGGGATAATTTTAATCTAGATTTACCCAGTAATACAATAGTTTGTCAAGATACCTGGGAATGAATCCAGCCTTGTAAAAAAGAGCTAAAGGGAAAAAGGTAAGGAGAGGTCCAAAGAAATGCACAGCACCTAGAGAGGGTGCTCCCTGCCACTGGGAATCTCAGCAAATCGTTCTCTTCCGTGGAAAGGTTGTCAATTTATGAAACCAGGAGAGTAGCCTGTGAGGTGGTATAATAAAGAATTCTAAAGATCTTAAAGGGCAACATGTTCAGTCATTGGTTAACCTTATGCAAATGGTTATCTGTCTAAAATCTTCCAGAGTTCCCCCTTCCCCAACCACACACCCTTGACAAGCCATTACGCACCTGGAGCCTCTCAGACTTCATTTTCTGTCTTTCTCCTCTGCACAATTCTCCTCCACACATAGATACCCTACATTCTAGCAGTGCGAACTTTTACAAATATACCACATTTTCTTATCTCTGGAAAATTTCACACAAAGTGCCTTCTTCCTGGAATTCATGTGCCAAAACCAAAATAAAACAACAAAAGATGCATTTGGCAGCTTATACTGATTGTTCAAGAATCAACTCAAAGCATTCCTCCAAAAAGGTATCGTCCATGTAAGAGAATGCTCCCCTTTTTGTATGTTGCAAGATGTCCCATATACAAACAAACCCCAGTTAGAACTGTGTTACACAGAGTACTTCAGAAAACTGGACAACCACTGCAGACTCTTCCACTACACCAGTTGATCTGCATAGCTCAAAATGCACAAACAAAACCCAAGTAGGGTTCTGAAAAAAAAGCAAGGCAACATCCTATAATCAGATAATCAAAGTAAATGAATTCAGTCTTAAAAACAGAATCCAAATGCTTTCAAATGACCTATGTACAAGTGAGATCATTTTTTTTGTTCTTAGTCTACAATATATTTTCAGAACTCTCAGTTTTGAGTTGTTAAAGTCATAAAGTGTAGGTAAAGGTAAGAGAGCTTTTTAATACTCCACTTACTGGCCCTAGTGACAACAGAAAGAAAAATGCAATGTATGGCTTAAGGTTGCAAAAAATATATGGTTTTCAACTCATTGTGCAAACATTTTCTTCCCTAGAAGACTGTATTTCTGCCGAAAAAAAAAGAGGGGAGTATTATTTTGACCTTTGAAATTAAAATATCTGCTTGAAACTGACTTGAAAATAAATAAAACAAGAGTCAAGAGCAAACAGCAATACAATTTGAAAATAATTAGCTGGAATAGCTGGACTATCAAAGTGACCCTTTCTTCAGGAACGAATCTGAGAAAATATAAAATACTGTAAATTCCTTAATTAGGCTTTTAGTTCTCAAGTTAAGCATATTGGGGTTTTTTTTTACTTCAATTTATTATGCTTCTACAATTTATCCTGTTTTTCTGTACCTTGTAAGTATCCTATGTACCAAGGAAAATACTATAATTGGATATTGGTAAATAAATAATGATAATTCACTCATTATAATGGATTCCAATATAGAGAATGATGTAGAGAAGAAAAGTGGAGATACAATGGCCTGACTTTTATTTCTGACACTGAATTAAACTGCACAGTCATTTAACTTAATTTCTAGTTAGCCCGTTTTTCAAAGTATAGAACAGAGAGATCATGAACTGTAACCAACCACTGAAATAAAACTGTCAGGTGAAGGTGTAAGACTCATTACAGATACTCGGAACATTTGAAATATACATGTAAAGTAACATATCTCTTATTGTACCTATTTTTTAAAGTATCAATAGACTCTTCTATGAATATAAAATATATTTTCCTTTTGACTGATATTAAATGGAACTGTCAATACGTATGAGAATTCAAAGCTTCCTGAAATTTTGTTATGAAAGCCACTGAAGAGAGTTAGCTGTATTAGATGACCTTCACCCATTGGAGACTCTGAATCTCTCTGCTTTCCAGTAGCTTTCTGTATCTACAGACACCATCTGAGTTGGAATTAATAGCTGGAACATAGGCATGATTTGATCAAAAGTCCTTGGTGCCTAGTCCAGCATTTCAATTTAAGAACTGAAATCCAGTTCCTGCATTTTAAAAATCTCCATTTTCTACAGAAATTTTTTACAAAACATCTTGGCACCTGCAATGCTGAAAATAGAGCCGGCCCTATTTAAGAGAAAGTAACAGCAAGTCAGGGATTTGTGTGACGGCAGTAAAATGCAGTTAAGTGTGGTCATGCCAGGTTTTAGTCTAGAAATGGGGGTTTTTTATAGCACATTACAAACTCCTGGAACAGGTGGTTATTAGAGGATCAGTTCCCTGACTGTGTGGTTCTAGCAGGCTCTGCCCTGCTGCACAGTTTATTCTCCTGCTGGGAGCTCTGTCCTCTGCTGGGCAGAGCACATCCATCAGCCCCTTTCAGCTGTTAAGGCCCTTTATTTATTCCAGTGCTCCCGTTATCTTGTTCGTTTGCCTCGGACCGCCCTGGACCTCAGAGATCTACAGTTCTCTTTGGCCTCTTAACAGGTAAGATGGATCACCAGCTGAACCATCATCACATAGCCCTCCTTGCTAGAAAATTATTCCTCTACTGCTTCAGATGTTCTTTCACTGGGCAAATCCCTTTGCTGCTGTTCTTGCTGTGCAGTTGCCTATATGCAAAGCGATAAAGCTCGGCAAAAATGCTGACTTGCCTTTTGAAGTTGTCTCTTGAGTACCGGCCCTTTGATCTTTTCCAGCGGAGAGCAGAGATATATATTTCCGACATGAAAATACTTGCTTAAGAAAGTTGTATAATTATCATCAAGTCTCTATTATTTGTGTCCATAATAGCTTATTATTCAACTATTTGGAAAATTATCTCTATTTATCTTAGTACTAGAGTTCTCTCGGGTTGAAAGCACTTTCCTAAATACAATATTCTGTTTTAGAAAACAAAAATGCTACTAAACTTCATGAACTGGGGAAAGTAAAAGGTAGTAAAATTCTCAGAAAGAGGCGAGCGCAAACCCTTGAGATTGTTAATGATGATGCTGCACCAACGTCCGAATCTGTTCCACACTATTTGCATTAGTTAGTGATGATCTGGCTGGCCTGATGCCTTCTCAAAGAACTCAAACTAGGTGTTACCAGAACCGTCACTGGGTTTAGTGGCTGGAAGTTCTGAATTCCATTCTCCGATCTATGTTGATTAATTGAAGGGCTTTGGGAAAGTCCCCTAACTCCTCTGAGCCTGTTTCCCTCTCTGCAGGTTGGAACAGATCTCTGTGATCCATTCTAAGTCAAGCACATTCTGGGAGGAGCTTTAAACTAGCTCCTCCTTTCTTCATTGCCTGACTCTGTCCTCTCTTTTCTTTCCATACTCTATTTTCTGTTTCTCTCTACAATTGTTCTTTCCTTTCCCTTTTGCACCTTTTTTTATGTCTTCCTTTTAACCAGTATCTTCCTTCTGTCTACCCACAGCCCATCCATCCTAAACCCCTCCCCATTGGTTCAGCTACAGAACAGCCATGAGTAGAAAATTCTTAGTTCTCAGATTTGATTTCCTGTCGGCTCCCTTCTCTGACCCAAGTGAAGATCAATTTGTTATTAAAATTATCCTAGCCTGCAGAGTGGTCTCTGAGAAATAAAAAAGAGCTCATGAGAAAATAAAGGTCCCAAGAATACCTTGACCATCCCCCATCTTGTCCCAATCCAGTATTATAAACAGAGAGAATAAGAAAAGAATAGTTAACCAATTCTTTTTTTTTAATTAACTTTAATGGGGTAACATTAATCAATCAGGGTACATAGGTTCAGAGGAAACATCTCCAGGTTATTTTGACATTTGATTGTGTGGCATACCCATCACCCAAAGTCATATAGTCTTCCTTCACCTTCTATCTGGGGTTCTTTGTGCCCCTCCGCTCCCCCCACCCTCTCCCTTTCCCTCCCCACCCCTGGTAACCACCACACTCTTGTCCATGTCCCTGAGTCTCATTTGTATGTCCCACCTATGTATGGAATCATATAGTTCTTAGTTTTTTTCTGACTTATATATATACTATGGAATACTACTCAGCCATAGAAATGATGACATCAAATCATTTACAACAACATGGATGGACCTTGATAAAATTATACTGAGTGAAATAAGTTAACCAATTCTTGTTGCAAACTTGAGAATGACATAGTTAATCTCCAGGAAAAAATGGCTCCTTCATTTAGGAAAAGAGTTTAAGAATCTTTTTGGATATAAAAGGTTAGCTCCTCTCACCCCAACATCAAAAAAGTTATTTTGTTCCTGCCTCTGAATGAGCAGGGGTAACAGTCCCAGAAACTAAGGTAGAGGGGATGTGTAAAGATTTGTAAATACCAATCAATTTTAAGAACTATTTAGACCTCGTGTCAAATGTATCTTATTGATTCACTCCTTCAGTGCCCTCATCTTCTCCTGTCATAGTCTTAAGCCGGTGCCCATGGTAGGCTTGTGATAGTGATACGTTAAGCAGAAAAAGAGGAGTGGTGTCCAGTATAGAGTGAAACCGTAGGAAAGCGCAGTCTCAGGAGATCGACAGTGGCCTTTAGGGAGAGTCAGACCGCGGCGTTCACCAAGGGAAAGGTGCAATCACTCCCAGCTCTGGAGCACGGACACCCTGACCACATCCAAACATATTGGAAAGCTTCAAGGGCCCTCTCAGTACACAGCATGGAAGCTGGAATAAATTTACTAGCTTTCTAGGTGAGAGTCACCGACCCACCCTGAACTCATTTCCATAACCCTCCCAAGCATCTTTCCCCAGTGCCCCGTTTCCTTCTCTTTCCACCCAATACTGTTCTCCTCAAGAGTGAACACATCCCCTACGTAACACAGTGCAGTGTCTGGTGACCAAGAGAGTCTTGCTAGCCTTGTGTTTGTTTGTGGCCCCTGCCTCCTTTGTGGGTCTCTGGGCATCTCTGCTGCACCTGAGCACTGCTATCGGGGAGGGCTGGGAGAAGGTCGTGAGAGCGAGTCTTCTAGGCCAGCTATAAAGAGGACTGGGACCAGCTCTGGGGAAAAAGGAGGATTTAGGTGCAGGGTACAGTTATTAATTCCCCCCTCCACACCCTCTGAAGATTACAAATTATGGCAAATCATTCTTTATCTATCTTCTCTTTCTCTCTTCCTTGACTCTTTCTGGCTTTTTATTACTCTCATTTATACACACACACACACAAACACAATTATACTAGAAAAATAATGTAAAATGAGAACATGAAAATTATCCTTTATATGTTGCTTTTGCCATTTTTTTTCAAAATAGATAAAAAAACTTTTGGGGTTTTTTTATGCTTATGAATACTTACCATACTTAATTAGAACACATAAAAATGAAGCAAAAATAAAGGTCAGCCAAGATGCTACTTGTCAGATAAAATCACTGTTTACATTTTGGAGCATAATCTTCGCAGTTTTTTTTAAAGTATAATGCTCATTTTTTCCTTATAAATATTGGACATACTAACTCATAGCATTTCATCCATTCTTTTCAACTTAAAATATAACATGGATCTTTTCTGATATCAATAGATATCTGCTTTCTCATGGCTAAACAGTATTCCACTTTATAAATGTACATAAATCATTTAGCTCTTCCAAGTTTATAAATATTTAGTAGTTCTTTTCCTAATTTTTTCATCAAAAATAACACTGCAATGTTCATTCCTGTGTGACTTATCTGTTTGATGAACTATTTTATATTGAAAGATTACTAGAAGTAAAATTTTTCATCAAAGGGCATTTTAAAGAGTTTTGGTATATAATGCCACATAACTCTTCAGCACAATTAATTCAATCTTGTCCCAGACCAGAATGGTATGAAAATACACACACACACACACACACACACACACACACATCTACCTTGGACATCATTAATTGCTTTAATTTCTGCTAATTTTCTTGTAATGTAAACTTACTTGATTACTATTGCACATGAGAGTAAACATCCTTTCCATATGTTAATCAGCCATTTTCCTATCTTATGTGAATTTTTTTCTTACAAAGACTATTAGCCTTTTTAGTTCAATTATTTTACAAGTATTTTTTCCTTGTAACTATTTGTCTATATTGCTATTGCCATGAAGAATTTTTTATGTTTTAAATACTCCAATCTAGCAATAATTTTCTTTATCTCCCTGCCTTTATTACCTGGAAATGCTTTACACAGATCAAGATTATAAAAATATTCACTTATATATTCTTTTGTTTTCATGTTTATATTAAAATATTTAATGCCTTTGAAACTCATTAGTGTTAAGATGCAATTCTTTTAAACCAAATGGTCAGCAGGTTGTCCCAACAATTTTTTCCTCCACAGTATTAAAATTCCACTTTTTATCACATACTGAAGTGTTATAGTTATGTGCACCTATTTTTGTAACTTTTATATTGTGTGATCTATATATTCTTATACCTATACCACACTATTTCAATTACTACAGCATTCCATTATATTTTAATACTCAAAAAGCATATCTTCTCTTGCTATTCTTTTTGAATGTCTTTCTCATATATTTCTTCATCCAAGTTAACTTTAGAATCATTTACACTTTGAAAAAAATTTCCAGTGCTGTCTTAAAAAAAAATCACTAAAGTGGAAGTCAGATTGAATTGTCTAAAAGAGTAGAGAAAAATTTTGACATAGTAGAAAGAGCCAAAACCTACACTTGAGATTTGATTCCCAGCTAAAGCTGTAAATTTGGCAAGCATTTTAGCCCCTCTGAACCTCGGATCTTCATCTGCAAAATGGAGCTAATCAAACCTACTTATAGTAGACGTCTGTCACGCTCTTTGGCCATCCTTCGCTGGTACCCCATTCCTAAATTTGGAGACTTCCTCAACTAAAAATTGTGGTGTGAGGCACTGCCCCTCTACACAAAGCCAGTAATGCCAGGCACTCTCTCTGCCACCTCCTCTGAGGCAAGGTTCATTTAAGAGGCCTGGCTCCAGACAGACAGACAGACATCCCAGGCTTGTACATCCCAGTCACTGGTAAAACAAAATAAATGGGGTCCATGAGAAGGAATCTCTGGCTATGATGGTAACTTCAGCAGTTTCTAGAATAGCAGCAACAGTAATGTCTCTGATAGAAATCCAGGGTAAAGAAGAACAGTGCTGTCCTCCCTAAACCTGGTTCTCCAGGTATCCCAGTCATTCCAGAAGGCTCTCAATATCCTTTCCTGTGTAAGCCTGCCAAAGTTGGTTCCTGTTGTTTGCAGGGAGAAATCCTGCCTTCTACTGCCCACCCTGCTCTGTTTGAGCAATGGAAGAGGAAACGGGCACTCGCAGCATTCTCAGTACATTCCCTTTCTTTCTGACCCCCTTACCTACACTATGATCGGTGTGCCAAAAGGATGACCCATAATGAACTGCATCAACAAGCACCCTTCCTCCTGGTCTCAGGTTGAGTTCAGCCCCTGTCAGATGTGATGGAGCAAGGAGAGTTGGGGATAAGTGCTTATTCCCCCAACTCTTTCTCTGAAGGTTCACTATCCACTGACTGTATCCCTCCACTGAGTTAGAACTCCTGACAGCCAGTCCTCTCTCTCTGAGGTCCATCTGCCACTCATGCTGAAGGGTCATAAACATTCTAATAATAATTTTACTAGCCTTGGAGAAATTCACAAGACCTTATTATTTTTCTACACATATTTTTAGTTGTCCTATTATTCTTCCCAAATTCCCTATTTTTAGTGTATTTCTGATTCTTGTTCGGATCCCAATATACAAGCCAAAGCTTCTAGTACAATGCCTAGATTATAAGAGGGATCCAAAATTTTTCCATGAGTGAAAATATCAAATGGATTTCTTTATTCATGTTGCAATGATATGGCAATGCAATAGAGGCGAGAATGGGATGAGTTGATTTTAAGGAAATCTGTTGTTCTTGGGTGTTTTCAAACAAAGGTTAATGCCACTTAAGGCTCAGAATGGAAAATCTAGAAGTATGAACCACACATAGAAATTTTCCCAGCTTATTATCTTCAATAGACACAAGTGCCAAAGTTTTTCAAACCTTTGCTCGTGCCCGTTTAGACCCATCATAGGTGTCTAAGTTCACAGACATGCCTACAAATGCCACCACCACCACCTTCCTCATGGCTGCCTATTCCCTGCTCCTCAGTTTTAATGGGTGTCCATCCTACTGAGCAAGAACCTCCCCCTCCTTTGCTGACACTCATTGGGTCAAGTCTGATTTTAAATGAATCACAGCTCTTTTATCAAACTGCATGCAAATTTTTGCAGATTCTTTGGAGCAACTAAAACTTGCCTTCAACCAGTCTCTTCCACATCCACATAATAATAGTAGATGCTACGTGGCTGTCCAGTGTTTTGTATCAATATATGAGTGTGAAGTGTAATTAGCCATCAAAGTAAAATTAATAATGAATGATAATTACTTCATTCTATGGGTTTTGGGTAATGAAGTCCAATACTTTCCTCATTACTTGGAGAAACTGAGAGGTGATTCTATAGGTATCTACAGGAATTCTGAAAAGTACGTAAGGCGTCAGATACTAGCTGGAGCTCTGTATAATTGGACCTGTTCTGCACCCCTTGCATATAAGTTTTCCTGATGCAGAGCCCTGAATGCATAAAGAAAGGAGCATATAGAGGAAAGAGTGGCTTCAATCTGCTTTGCTGTCACTTGGATCTTTCGAATTCTGAATGCTTTTGGCAGCTCTAACATAACAGAAGAGCTTTTCCTTCAGTGACTATATAATCCCCATTTTGGAATATTTTTTCACACGTTTTATGTGAATGTTGTCAATGGCTACTTCTCCTAAAATTAATTCTCACCCTCAATAATGATTTACAAAAGTTTACTGAAGTGCTGATCACAAATAGTGGAAATTGTAAAATAGATAGTTTTGCCACAGAAGAAAAGTGCTTTCTTCTATGAATTCAAATGTTCAAAAAGCAAATACAAATAGTTTCGTTAGATTTTTAAATAAACATTGAAAAAAAAGGTTAAATATTATTCTTTATCATTTATTGTACTCCATGCAATTACCAGTAATCCCCTTCTCTTGCCCCAACAAAAGCAAAATGACATCATTCCATAAAGACAGAAACTTTGTGACACAAGGCAGATAGATGCTGGTTGTTGGGAATACAGAGAAAACTGAAAACTTTTTTTCTAGCAAGCAGGTTCTACGCCAGAAGTAACACTAGATTCTGGCTTCAGCTCTGCCACTAACTGACCTGGAAAAGTCACTTGACTTCTTTGGATCTCTGTCATCTGGAAAATGAGTACGTTAGCCTAAATTATCTCCAAGAGCCCTCTCAGTACCAATTCTTTATAACTTCCCATAAAATCCAGTAAATTTCACCAATGGGAAATCAGACGAGATCCAATCTAACCTCTCCCATTCTTTAGCAGTAGGAATTATTTTAGAACTCATTTTACTTGAATGGTTACTTCATCTTTTTTTAGATAATAATGATACCTCTCTTTAAACCTATAATACCTAGACAGAAATCAAAGTTGGCATCAGGTAATGCATGTTTTGCTTTTGTGCCAGAGTATCTGTCATAGCACAGGGAGAAGACACTTCTGAATCGGTAGCAGTTACATGCAGTCTCCTGCAAGAATGTCTAGGAAAGGAAATGTCCACAGGGTCTTAAATCTTATTCTAATGATGAGGTGTTAAACTCAGAGTCTTGCCATGTTTCTTCAGTGCTGCAAAGTTCATGTAGATCTGCACAGAAGGGCTGAGGCACGAGGCAGGAAGCGAGTGCCCTGGCCGGAGTTCTGCCTCCCATTACTTGACTCTAGAATGCCCCAGGCTGTGGCAGAGAGACTGTGGACAAGGTAATGGGAGCCTTGCCTGCAGCCCAGGACACCAGCATAACTAGCCACTTGCACAGATAGATCTTCAGGATTGCCAGAGGATGGACAGCGCAATGTGGAGCCATATTCTGTTTTATTCTAGTCCATTTACTTCTGATGAGCTCAGGAGCGAGAGGGTTGAATACGTGAAGGTCAGCCAGCACCACAGCAGGTTGAGAGAGAAAAGAGAGCTGAACTTCCAGCTCTCAGCACTAGTTAATGTGAATAATAAAACCAGGAAAGACTGGTCATAGTTGGCAGTGAGTGACCTCCTACTGCAAACTAACACATGGGTGTTTCCATTTCTTTAAATTTCAACTCCTACTATTAACAGAATGAATACCTTGAATGAATGAATCAATCTATTAATCTGCTTTTTTTTCTCAGAACTGGAACATGCATAGAAGAAGATTTCTCTCTCTCTCTCTCTCTCTCTCTCTCTCTCTCTCTCTCTCTCCTTTCAGTGGGAAGGCAAAGAAAATCTACTCCAGAATAAATTGGTTGTGCTGAAACATTTGTAATTAAGTGTGATAACCAATTACAGAAATACCTGGGGTCGCCCAGTGACTTGCTCCCCCACATCAGAGGTCTCCTAATCAATTAAATAAACCAGACGCTGCTATAGAAAATAAGCAAGATCACAGAACTTGCTAATGAGTCTCAAAAATGGATTTCACTGCATGAAAATGTTCATTGTCAAGAAAAAGACTGTTTGCAGACTCTTGCAGGTCATTTTCATTTGCATTTGATTCGAGAAAACTTCTTTGTTCTTCTCTGTCTTCTTGCTGCCTTTACAACACTACTGATTTTTTTTTCCAGATGATTTAGTATTTTTGTATCAGTGTGTTGTGCCGCACCCTAAAAATAGACCAAAATGAATCCTTTTGTGTTGAAGTAGCTAGTATCCACTTTCATTATTACTTAATTTCACTGTGTTGGAATGGGTTTCCTTGATTTAAATCTGCAGATGTATGACGTGGAGAGAAATGGTGTGACAGAAGCTTCAGTTGTGGAATTCTGAAAGCAATACAAAATCCCCATCACAATCCTGTGTCATAGCTACTGAATGCATCTCAACTGCACCCTCTCCTCAGAGAGCTGAACTCTAGTGGGCAACTAAAAATATGGATAGACCTTCAAGAATATGTGATAGCATGTCGCCATCATGATGAACACCTGCCTTTTCACAGAAAAGAAACTTGAGAAGAGGCCCCTAGTTGGAAGAGGAGAGAATGTGACACTTCTGATTTCTTAAAGGTAACATTACATAAGATATCTGCAGCTTTGGTCATTACCAGACCCTGTGTGAACCATTCATCAACCTCTGAACAAGTTTATGGTCTCAATATTCTTTCCCAGATCATACCATAAGGGACTTGGATGTCTCTCCTCTCTCTTCTGATCTATCCGATCATACTATCAAACTCTCCCTACCTTGACTTCCTTCTCCCTCTATTCCCTGTCCTCCCACTTCCTTCTTTCCTCTGAGTTGATCTAGCTCTCTACGTATATTTGCAAAGCCTGCAGGACAGACCGTGTTATATCTACTCAAGTCTCCCTGAGGACCATAGGAGCAGATGACATGTGCCCGGGTGTATGCACAGCGTGGCCATCCCACAATGCTTTAACCATGCTCTTTCCAGTCACCTCTTTGACCAGAAGGAAATCACCACGCTCACAAATAAATGTTCTTCTGAGAGAGGTACAATGTTAGTGTTAAATGATTTATTCTCCAAAAATTCTTTTTAATTCTAGAACACAAGAAATTTTTATCCCAACGTATTATCACAATTCTTACTTGTCTTTTCCTAACTTGACAAAATAATCAAACTGTTCCAAGTTAGTTAGGAAAATATCCTTCAGACCTATTATAAGAAAAGTGATCTAATTTTCATTCTTGATATGTACTGGAGTTGGTGACTTTCTAAAAACCTTTTGCAAAATACTTGGGTTCAATCCTTGAAATAGCTTTCTATACTTTTCTTTCTTTGCTTCTGAGTGATTTCCCTTCTACATACACACACACAAACACACACACAGACCTAAAAATATTAACAATTAAATATAAAAATTAGTACCTTTGCTGTAATATTCTTTCTTCAGCTTTTCTGATGGCTGCTTCCCTTGTGTCTTTCAGGAATCAGCTCAACCGCGTCCTCCTTGGAGACCGTGTCTGACCACCCTAGACAAAGCTAATTTCCCTTCACCCTGCTGGGTCACTCTCTATCATGTCGATCTATTTTATGTTCCTAATAACACTTCATCAGGATTAAAATCTTCTGTTTATTTGTGTGTAAGCGTATTTATCTATAAACACATCAATATGTCTGTATATATACATATATGTATGTGCATACAGACACTTATATGTGGGTAATACATATACACACATGTGTTTACGTGCATATTTGTATGTATGTGTATTGGAAATTGCTTCAGAGACAGGAAACTCAAAGCCAGCCAGACCCTATGGCTTCAAATCAACTGTCACCAGAGCCTGCAGCCATGACAATTTGCTCTGCTTTCCTTTTCTATCTTGAGTGTGTTAGTCTCGTGTTGACTTATACCCTCCATCTTTAATTTCTTTAGATCTTTAACTTCTCAAGAGAATGGGAGCTCCTATGCTCTCCGAGAATCCTTTGGACCTGATTCTGGGCACTGCTCCTCTGATGCTGAAGTCGCCTGCCACCCTCCACTGTGACCCCTACTGACCCTACGGTCTCTGCCAGTAGGTCCCAGCCTCTGTCCTCTACCCCATTGCTAGCTCATGCAGCCTTTTTTTAAAGCACTTTTAGGTTTATAGAAAGTGCAGAGAGTTCCCATGCACTCGCCCCATTCACCGCTCCAACTCCCTTACACAGTGTCCTCTATTATTAACATTTTGTATTAGTGTGGTGGATTTCTTACAATCCATGAACCTATATTGATATATCATTATCACTGAAAGTCCATCAGTTATGTTAGGGTTCACTCTTGGTGTTGTACATTCTATGGGTTTAGACAAATATGTAGTGGCCTGCAACCAACATTACAATATCATGCAGAACAACAGTTTCACTTTTCTGAAAATCCCCTGAACTTCACTAGTCGTTCCCTCTTCCTTCCCCTTAAAGCCTGCCAACAACTGAGGTTTTTCATATCCCAACAGTTTTGTCTTTTCCAGAATGTTATAGAGTCAGAACTCTACAACATATAGGCCTTTCAGATTGATCTATTTCACTTAGCGATATGCATTAAAGGTTCCTCCGTGTCTTTTCATGGTTTGATAACATTTCTTTTTATCACTGAATAATAGTTCATTGTTTGGAAAGGCCAAAGTTTGTTCACCCACTCACCTTTTAAAGACCATCATGGCTCCTTCTGAGTTTGGGCAATTGTAAATAGAGCTTTGCAAACATTTAAGTGAAGGTTTTTGTATGGACATACATTTTCAACTCATTTGAATTAAATACCAAAGAATGTGATTGCTGATGGTATAATAAGAATATGCTTAGTTTTGTAAGGAACAGCCAGAGCGGCTGTACCATTTTGCATTCCCACCAGAACTGAGTAAAAATTCCTATTGTAAAACATCCTTGTCAGCATTTGATATTGCCAGAGTTTTGGATTTTAGCCTTTCTAACAGACATGGAAAAGTATCTTGTTGTTTTTATGAAGAACTTATCGTACTGTATTTTTCCCTCTCTTGGGAAAAAGAAAACTCAGTGTTTTGCTAGGCATCTGAAGGTTTAATTAGGAGCTGGGTACTAAGAAGTTTTTCCCTTAAAGTTAGTCAAAGTTGTTTTTGCTATAACGTCCAGATACTAATTCTAGTCACACCTTTGAGAACTATCAATTTCAGGCAAATCTCTTGTCCTCATGTTGGTACTTCTACTATTAAAATTTTAAAAAGAAAAAAAAAAGTATATCTCCTCTCAATTTTTTCTTATTATAAAAAAAATATTCATTTCACAGCATATACTTAAGACCCTTTGACACTTTCTAACTACATTCCAATTTACTATATCTCTCTGAAAATATGCAGCCCAGAATTGTACCCAAGCCTTCACCTGGGGCCTGGCCAACGTCTCCTTTCTACTATTCTGATGTCTACAACATCATTGGCCTAGGTGACGTCACTGTCAGTGATGATCCTTTCTGGGAATCGTCCACATTTCCACAAGCAGTTGCTCAGCAGGGGCTTTCCTCTATTTTTGTTGTTTTTAAGCTAGGTTTTTAACTTTATTCTTGTTAAATTTTTAACTTTATTCTTGTTAAATTTCATCCTGTTAAAGGAAGCTTGTCAAAAAATTTTCGGATTCTGCCCTGGCTGGGTAGCTCCAGTTGATTAGAGCATCAACCCATACCCAAGATTGTGGGTTTGATCCTCAGTCAGCACGCTTGTAACAATCAACCAATGAATGCATAAGTGGAAAAATAAATCAACGTTTCTCTCTAAAATTCAAAAATATTTTAAAAATTTAGATTCTGATTCTGTTGTCTAATGTATTTACTATCCATCTCAGCCTCAGATCATTTGTCAATCTGATAAGCATACCTTCTATGTACTCACACATCATTGATATCAGAATTTAACAAGATGTGGCTAAAAGCAGAGCTTAGTAGCTCAGGATTACAGCCTCTTCAGGCGAACATCTTTCAGTTAATCAGCATCCCTGAGTAACTTGACACAATGCACCATACTAGACATTGCAGGGTTGCAAAGTGGTCCAGTTTACTCCTTCCCAATAGGGATATTTTCAAGGATTTTGAGCAGAAAAAAATAATTTTTTTCCTGGAGGAGACTTTCATGGAGTCCAATAAAAATTAAAGTACCAAAAGTAGTCATTTTTATTTAAGAAAAGAAATTATCGTTCATGAATGAGATCACTGTATCGATTTATATTTCATAATCCTATTAAAATAAAGCAACCCTACTAAGTGTTCTAATGAGACTAAAATTTACTTTTATTGAATTCAATAAGCAAAGGAAAATGTGTTTCCTTTGTATCAAATACTAGATCATGAGAAAACTAAAGTACAAATATAAATTTCTTCTTTCCTCTTCCAGTTAGTCAAAGCCAGACACATATACAACATAACATACAACCCTGGCATGTGTGACACGTCATTATTATAATGTAACAGCAGTTAAAGAATACCTCCTAGAAAAAAAAAAATTATCACTATTCTCTTGTATGAGACATAGAAGGTTAAAATTTTGCTAAATAAAATTAAGATTTTTCACAAGGTAAAATAAAGCCTAATTCAATAGATCTATAACTTCTGTAAGGTTGCCTCAAATTCCAAATGATAAAAACTTTAAGCAGACATGTTGATCAAGTTGTTCCCCCATGAAATGTGAGAATTTTTTGTTCCTAAAGATAACCAATACTTTATAACTTTCAGGAAAAGAAGCAATGTTATATTCATAACAAAGTAAAACTGTAAACTACTAACATTCTTAGAAGGTATTAAAGATGAGACTGAAATTTGGCTAAAAATAGAAACCTAAATTAAATGAGTTCATTAAATAGAATTAAAGTACTCCCCTTTCTTGTATTATGTGTCTTTCTTGGAATCTCTTTTTTAAGGCCTTGCCGTAGGCTAGTTTGTCTGGAGCAAAGTTCACTCAGGACAAGCACAAAAGAACAAAAGATGGGGTCACCAAGCAGGAAGCTTCTGAATACATTCCCTATGTCCATAAAATCCAAAGGCTCTGGAATGTCTGTCAAGGCAAGTTGTAACTTGCACTTCCTGGGGAGCGCATTCAGAAGACGAGAGAAGCAACACAAGGGAAGGTGAGCCTTGTAGGCCAGCAGTGAAGCAGTAACTCGGACTTGAAAGCTAGCAAGCAGAGCATGCCATTGAGTCGCCAAGGATTCAGACAAGCTTATTACCCGGGCCTTTCACGGCCTGGCCACCGCTGTCCGTAGCCACCCCTCTCTTCTCGGGGTGCCTTTATGAAACCGGTGGGCTGAACTCCAGATGTAAGCCGGTCGGCACTTCAGCCAGAGCACCAGCGCCTTGTCTCACTGTTGTCCCTGCTCACAAAATACTTGAACAGAGTTTGAGGAAACCTCTTCTAATTTTTTTTTTCTTTTTAGGTAATTGACTTTTTTTTTTTTAGTTTCACAAAGTTGTCATTCACCTCGGGCAGGCACTTTGAAATTTAGTCTGATGTTTTTTTACTTTAATGAACTAATTTGATAAGCATCATTAAGACCAAAATATTAATATAATTGAATTGAATATGTCTATAGATAGCTAATATTGCTAAATAGTTTAATGCAATGAGGGGAAAAAAAACTTGAAAAACATATATTAATCTCCTAGACTTTTACTGAACTTTTCTGAAATAAGTAATCATAATTTTTAAAAATACGTAATGTTTATCTTCAAACCTATTTTTTCCTCTTCATATAACTGATCAATAATCATTTACTTTTAATCAAGTACAGTATATTTTACATAATTCACAGATAATTTGGATACTGTTATCTTAGTCCATCTTTCACCACTGAGTTCTAGTTAGAAGACATTTTTTGAGAGCCTTGAACAGAGCTAGGTACCTTTCCAGATCCTAGAAATACAAAGGGAATGGTTAAAATTCCTTGCTTTAAAGAACTCACTGTTTTGCAGGGGAAAACCTGGAGAGAGATAGCAACTATTCAATATGACTTATGAGAAAATATAAATAACATTAGAATACAAAACAAGGAATAACTAACTCCAGATAATAATCAGGACCAAGACGTAGAGGGATTGATACAAACCCAGGCCACCTGGTTCACACCCTGCCTGGGTGGTAGCTCATGCAAAAGCAATGCTAGGAACTCACCTTGATTCTAGTTCAGCTGCCTGGACTCTTTTGTTAGAGAGACATGGTCATGATCATAAGAATAAACCACTTTGGTCAAATTGCCTTAGACCACATGAGAATGACTGGTGAGTACTCCTACAATAGCTCAGTGGGCCAAGGTGCGGACAGTTTGTAACTCTAAGTTTTATAAATGATGACCCTATTACACCTCACATTTCTGCATGAAAGGTCTGAGAGTAAGTAAGGGATAACTGGGGAAAGGTAAAGTTGTAACGACTACATGAAGACAGAATTGTGTGAGAGTGGAGAGAGAGCAATAACTCAGATGCCTGGCAAGGGAGCATCTTAGACCCTGAAGAGCTCAGAGGAAGGAGGGGAGCAACACAGCTAGATCCTTCCTTATTGAGGAAATGCCCAAGTGCAATTCTCCCAGACTGTTGCAAGCACCTTGAATGTAACCAACTTGTGGGGTCTTCCATCCCGGCTAGATGGCTCTGGCTATAATATCCCCTCACTGAGAAGTTCATCAGAAACAGCAGTATAACCCCAGCTTCTGAACTTCCCATGCAAAATATCTGCTAAAATCTCCCGATGTCTTCCCCTTTTTAGGTCTAAGTCATGCCATGGGGCCGAAAATTCACCTAGCTAGTGGTGCAGACAAACAGGAAAGACTGAACTGACCCTCCTCAGTCATTACTTCTGAAATCAAGGACTAGCCTGATATTCAGACTGACCTGAGACCCCTAAATCTTAGCAGCCAGCCAGAACCCCCTCCCCAAAGGCACTGTCAATCTGTTCTCTGGGACAACATAAGTCTCACTTGAAAGGGAGCAACAAGTGAGAATGGCACTTTCTTTCCAAAGACACTACATGTTCCCCCAGAACTGTGCTACTTGTGAGGGAGCCAGACATCCACTTGCCTCCCTCTCCAAAACACCCTGACTTGCACCTTAGCAGTGGGCATAAAAGACCTGCAAATGTTGGAAAATACCACCAGTAGATTCCGTAGCCAAAAAAGGACTATGAAAATCTTTCCAAAATGAGGAGAATCTTGGTTAGTCAGGGGAGCTTTCCAAAGGCATAACTGAACTGTCATTTATGTGTACCCTGCGGGAGTACACACATAAATAACGGTGTACTTGAGTTAAGTGATGACACCACCTCCACCCTGGAATGCTTTCAGGTCAGCATCTACGTTCTGGCCAGGTTTGATACCAATGATAGAGTTTTTCTAGACCTCCACCTTGGGGTTCAAGGCAGAGTCTATGCAATCACTAATCCGCGCTGTTGTATCTGGATTAATGCTTTGAGCCAAAAGGAAGTCAGTGCGGACACATGAGTAGAAAGCCACCTCGCTTTTTAAGGTAGACCCTGATGGTTTATGGGATATGTTCACTCAGAGTAGCCTTAATCTTGTGAGTTGAAGCCCCATTTCAACCTCTAATTGTGGAGAATTTTTTAAAATAATAGACTATTTTTAGAATAGTTTTAGGATTACAGAGAAATTGAACAGAAGAACAGACAGTTCCCACATATCTAACTTTCCAACCCCCCCATACACACACACACCATTTCCCCTATTGTTAATATCTTGTATTACTGTGGTATAGTCCTTACAATCCATAAACCTATGTCATCACCCAAAGTCCATAGTTTACAGTAGGGTTCACCTTTTATATTATACATTGTATGGGTTTAATCAAATATATGATGCCATATATCCACCATTATTACAATATTATAAGAAGTAGTTTCACTGCCCTAAAAATCTCCTATCCTTCATCTATTTATCCCTCCTCTCATCACCCCCATCTCTGGAAACCACTGATCTTTTTCTTTTCTCTACAGCTGTTCCTTCCTCGGAATGTCAACTATTAATAGTTGGAATCATAGAGTACATAACCTTTTCAGACAGACTTCCTTCACTTAGAAACACACATTTACGTATTTTTAACTAGAGGTCTTTTTATGGCTTACTAGACCATTTCTTTTTATCCCTGAATAATATTTTATTGCATGGATGTACCACAGTTTGTTTATCCATTGACTTATTAAAGGACATCTTGACTGCTTATAAGTTCTGGCTATTATGAATAAGATCACAGAGGAGAGAATTTTTTTAAATTTTTTCCACTGATTTGAGAGAGAGAGAGAGAGATAAAGAGAATGGGAAAGAAAAGAGAAAGGGGAGAGAAAAGGAAGAGGGAAGGGAGCGAGAAAAAAACATTAACTCGTCGTTTCACTTAGTTATTCCATTTAGTTCTGTGTTCGCATTGATTGCTTCTCCTATGGGCCCTGACCGGGGGTTCAACATGCAACCTCTGGCATGCTGGGTGGACACTTTATCTATGGAGCCACCCAGGCAGGGCCAGAAAAAAGAATTTTTAAAGAATCTATCTCTTCCCCTTTCATTTTAAGGGTCCTAATTTTCTAGAAAAGCCAACCTAATGGGAAACCCTTTGGGGTTATACTTTTTCTCTTCTACTTAAAACTACATCGAGGGGAAAAAATAGCAACTTATAACAGTGACCTCACTTTCACAGAATACCATTTATTTTTATTTTGAATGGATATTTACAAATGTGAGGATCTTAAACTCAACTATTTCTTTTTTTTTTTTTTTTTTTTTTTACAGAGGCAGAGATAGACAGGGACAGACAGACAGGAATGGAGAGAGATGAGAAGCATCAATCATCAGTTTCTCTTTGCGCGTTGCGACTTCTTAGTTGTTCATTGATTGCTTTCTCACATGTGCCTTGACCGTGGGCCTTCAGCAGACCAAGTAACCCCCTGCTGGAGCCAGCGACCTTGGGTCCAAGCTGGTGAGCTCTTTGCTCATGCCAGATGAGCCCGCACTCAAGCTGGCGACCTCGGAGTCTCGAACCTGGGTCCTTCCGCATCCCAGTCCGATGCTCTATCCACTGCGCCACCACCTGGTCAGGCTAAACTCAACTATTTCTAATTGAATTTTTAAATTATTTTTACTTATTTATTCATTTTAGAGGAGATAGAGAGAAAGAGAGAGAGAGAGAGAGAGAAGGGGGAGGAGCAGGAAGCATCAACTCCCATTGTGCCTTGACCAGGCAAGCCCAGGGTTTTGAACCAGCGACCTCAGCATTCTAGGTCAACACTTGATCCACTGTACCATCACAGGTCAGGCTAATTGAATTATATTAGATTTCCTGAGCAATTCATATTTCCTTTCTTCTCAAGAAATTTATAAGGATGTCCTAGAAACTGATAAAAAAAAAATTCTGTGTCATATGCACATGTGTTCACATGTCATCTATACATGTGCAAAGGTTCTACATATTCGCAAAGAGGAAAAGTATTTTTGTCTTAAAGTCTAACTATGTGTAAAAAATTAGTAAAGCATACTTGAATTCTCACACTCAAATTACCACTTTTCTACATATGAATTACATTAGTGTCAAAGACTGGAATTCAAGCTAACAATGCTACACAATTAGAATTTCATTTATAACCTACTAACAGCCTCAAGTCCTTGTTTGTTCAAGGAAGTTCAAGCTGTGGCCTCATTATCCATTATTGATAGCTGTCAATAAGATAACATGACTTTATCTTGTAAGCCTTACATTGATTTTTTTTAACCCAATGTCAGCTCCATTGATAATACAAGTTCTAAGTTAAACTGACAGATCATTTCCTGCCCAATAAACATGCAAACCAGGAAGAAGTCTAATTCCTGAGCGCACACAGGAGGGTGCACTGTGTGTGCCTTTGCCTCCGGCTTAAGCACACCGGACTCACAGCAGCTTCTTGGTCATGGCTGGGTCCCTTCTCTGAACACCTGAGTAAGGTCAGTTCTCTCGCTGCTGTGCAAACCCCAGCAAGTAGGCACCAGGATGCCCCTTTGCATTGGTGGCTGTTGCCCTTAGTCCCTACATAATGAGCAACTTAATGAAGCCTTATTTGTCAACAGGCTGCTCTGCATGTACATCCCCTTTGCCCAGATCTAAATGCTTCCACAAACTTTATTATGTCACGTTGCTTTTCACATAAAATAACGTCTGCATCAGTTCATTACTATAACACATAGAAATTATTTTGATTGCAGGTCCATTCAGCGCCATCACTTTAATGTTATTCCAACAATTTTGTGCCTTTTTCCCCCTTCCTGATTTTTAGCCAGAAAAGCTGTCCTACTTCCAAAGCTGACATCAAGGACCTTCCTGCCTAGAATCTGAATGACCACCACTAAATCTCATGAGTGTATCTCCAAAGTGCTTTTATAATGGTTAATTTTACCTCCATAGATAAAAATGTTATACAAATATCCAATTATAGGTGTTTTTTTTTTAAATCTGCCTTGGTTTTTACTTCATTTGTGTTAGCTTTTTATATATGTCTTTATCTCCTCTCTCTCCTTTTTAGAGAACAGATCAAGAATATGACTAATGTGCTGGTCATTTTTCCTTCCCACCTCCCACTAAGCAGTCGGTGAGCCTACTTCAGGATGACACCTGCCACCAGGTGGGCACCTCTCTTAATCAGTCTCCATGCTTTCAGGCATAAACGGGGAGGACGCTGTAAGGAAGGTCAGAGGTAAATGTTTTATTTTACTTTACAAAAGCTAATAGAATGAAAATATTAAAGGATCTTTAATAACAGATTAGCAAGTCAAAAAGCAGCTTTTCAGGGAAATTGATCTCCATAACTCCTTCTTTCAAGGTATTCTTTACTAGCTTAGTGTTGAGCAAATACGATAATCATTCCCCATCACTGATTCTTAAATTAAGATTTTTACCTATAATTTTCCTATATAAAAAGGAAGTGATTTTTTTAGCAGAAATGACAAAAAAAAAAAAAAAAGCTGTGATATAAACAGAAGAATAGTCCACACACAGTCTGATAAAATGTCTCCCACATGGGAGACATCATCTTAACATCATAACTAAAAATTAGGATAACAGTCATGGTAAAAAACATTATTTACATATCAAAATGTAAATATCTAGTTTGATGTATGTGGCATAAAAATGAAGAACAAACCTATTGCAAAAGCCAATTACAGAAAATGTTATACTAAAGATAGAAGAAGTATGGAGAAGAAAGAGAAAGTGATTTTAAAAACAATTTGGTGCCTTGGAAACTAATTCCTTACTTCAAAAAATCAGAAGGTGCCTTTCCATGCTGTGTTATAAAAACATGAGTAGGAAAACAAGTTTTTCATTTTAGTAATTGGAAATTTTGCCACACTTTATTAGAGGAGGCCATCGAGTTCCTCCTGGATTCAAATGCCAATTTTACAACACGAACTACTGAAGCTATTTACATAAAAGGTACAAAAACAACCAAAAAGAAAGAAAGACAAATAATGTTCCCACTTAAAAAATATCCACATTATTAAAACTCTGAGTTAAGAAACCCAAAAATTTTTTAAATTAGCTTTTTAACTGACAATCGGTTTATAAAGTTGATTCTTATTGAAAGTTATTTTATTGTAGGTATCAATATTATGAGTTATCAACAGCAATAAAAGAACCAAAGGTAAATGACTCTGAAACTGAGCATCAGTGACAGTGATAGGAAGGCAAACAGTCTCCCAACAGGCTTTGAATGGTCACTTTCCTTTGACCTATATCCCAGAGGGTGGCACTCCTCAGAACCATGGGGGTGCATGGTATACTCACAATGGTCTTTTTAGCCAGGTCTAAATTGCACCTTTGGTGAGCGGGCTAATAATCATTCCTGTTTTGGCCTTATTATAAAAGTGGGGGGGAGGGCAGTTGACAAGTGTTGGCAAATGAGTTTGTAAAATTTGTGTTTTTTTAGTTTGTTCACTTTTAGGTATGTGATCTGTGAAACTGCAAATTACCTTCCTGCTTGGGAAGGGCCATTGTCTTGCTAATGTATGCTGGAGGAGAGGTTTTAGCGCCAGAATGTTTTGAAAAAGAAGAGAAAAGAAGAAAGAGGGAAGCCACGTTTTGCAGGGAGAGCAGAGAGAATGCACAGTGCTGAAGAAGAAGCCAGTTTGTGCAGAGAGGAGAAGGTGTGCAGATGGGGAACCAGAGCTGAGGGGCTTTTCTGAGTTCTGCTGAGACTGGTGAGGTCTTTGATTCCAGGAGAAACCGGAGAAGATTCTCCTGGTTGTGGAACCGGAGAATGTGTCAGTGGCTTTGTGAGCCCTGTGTTTGCTCTTCGGCTGATACAAGATTTGAATAAAGCAATGGCCCACCATTTTTTGGCTCCACTGTTTCTTTACCATCTGCTTGAATCTAATGTGAACCTGCATGTGCATGGCCACGATGGTGGCGGCCCTTGGCCCTACATCAAGTATATGCATGGTGTGACTATGTAAAAAAAAAAATCACCAAAAAAGTTAAAATTTCAAGTCCAGACAATTATCCATATTCTCATCCTTTTAAACAAAGTTATTATATTTCCCCATGTATAAGACACACCCTTTTCAAAAGATTTGAGGTCTAAAAACTGGGTGCATCTTATAAAATGGTTGTAGATTTTTCTTACTTGAATTTCCCGCTTTTTCATGCTTGTTTTTGCACTCATTGTTGAAGACAGTGATTCATCAACAGACGCAGTTGAGGACAAGCTAATGGATGCAGTTTTGACAGTGATGAGGTGTTGTACAAATTTTGTGATGAATAAAACTTGAGTTCAATAACTATGTAATTTTTCTTTTCAAATTTCGGGCCCCAAAATTAAGATACGTCTTATACATGAGAGCGTCTTATACATGGGGAAATACGGTACTTAGGAAATAAGAGTTCCACCTTGGGCTCTCCAGTCCCACACATCTGTTCAACTACTTTAAATTTTTAGCCATTTTTCATAGTTCTCAATATTTTCGTAGAATATACAGTGATACAAGCACACACTTATTAAAGAACTGTCATTATATTACACATTTTTTTAATAAACACTATAGCAAAAAAATTTTTTTGTGTTAATGTGTATAACTCTAACCCATTCTTTTTCAGGGTTATACAGAATTCATTATACAGATATGATGTAATTTATTTTAACATTTTTTTATTAATAGACACTTATGGTTATGAAGGACACAAACATATGCTTTTGAATCCATAACTAGAGGTGAGTTTCCTCAAAATGATATTTCTAAGTTATAGGAACTGTGCATGTATATTTTAAACAGTTTTTGCCAAACTAATCTCCAAAGGTTTGACAAATTCAACACAGCAGAGTATGAAAAGGTCAAGTTCATGCCACAGCATAGCCCAGCATAGAACGGTACAGAATGCTTCCCATTTTCTTTGTATTGTCCCAACTAATAGCAGAAAAAGGATATCCTGTTTTAATTTTTATTCTTTCAATTAGTACCTAAGTTGAACAATCTTTGGTTTATCAGTCCTTTCCAGCTCTTCATCTCTGAATTAACTGTTCATATTCTTTACCCATTTTTCTATTAAGTGGTTAACATTTTTTCTCCCAGTATTGGAAGAACTCTTTAAGTACTAGGAATACTAGTTCCATATACCTGTTATATATGGCACAACTATTTTTACCTTAGATGTTTGTATTTTTACTCGAATTTTCTGTCCTTTACAAAATTTAGATCTTGGCATACTCAAATCAGCCCACGGTGCTTTCTCTCTTTTTTTTTTTTTTTTTTTCTGTATTTTTCTAAGCCGGAAACGGGGAGAGACAGACAGACTCCCGCATGCGACCGACCGGGATCCACCCGGCACACCCACCAGGGGGCGACGCTCTGCCCACCAGGGGCGATGCTCTGCCCCTCTGGGGCATCACTCTGTTGCGAACAGAGCCACTCCAGCGCCTGGGGCAGAGGCCGAGGGGCCATCCCCAGCGCCCAGGCCATCTTTGCTTCAGTGGAGCCTTGGCTGCGGGAGGGGAAGAGAGAGACAGAGAGGAAGGAGAGGGGGAGGGGTGGAGAAGCAGATGGGCGCTTCTCCTGTCCTGTGTGCCCTGGCCGGGAATCAAACCCGGGACTTCTGCATGCCAGGCTGACGCTCTACCACTGAGCCAACCGGCCAGGGCCCCACGGTGCTTTCTTTACGGGTTCTGGTTTCTGTATTTTACTTAAGAATGCCCTCTGAACTTAAAAACATTTTCTTCAAACACTTATATAATTTTTGTATATAGACTTTCGATCCATCGGTAGTTTATTTTTTGTGTATGGTGTAAGGAGGCATCCAATTTTGTTTTTCTTTTGAATGCTCAATTGTCCAAACATTTCACAGATTTCAAAAACCATGCTTAACAAATAGTAACTTCTCATATGTGGGGATATGTGTATGTGGTGACAGTCCTGTTGGGTTCCATTGATCTGTTTGTCTATTTAACTTCCAGGCTCATATTCTTTTACTGTGGTAACTCTTTTGTCTCTTTAAATATTATTGTGTGTACATCATTATTTTAACTCCCTTGGAATTTTTTTCTATGGACTTTAATACCAACTTTGTGGATGCCAATTGGGATTGACTCATATTTTTTATATTCCTTTAGTAGAGAATGGCATCTCCACATTATTAACTCTTCCCATCCAGGGGAAATCCTTCTGAACTTCATTTTATGTAGGACAAAAAGTTAAAAAATATTCTAATAGGTCCTGAAGGACAAGCATTGATGAGAATAAATTTTAAATCAACTCTAACACAGTATGATATAATTATAAAGAAACTATGAAGCTAATTCCGCAAATCTTTTAAATCTGGACTCTGCTCTAAATGAGCAGAAGCATTTGGCATGTTAAAGACCATTTTTCTCTTCTAACACTGCTTTTGCTTTTGTCAACCCTCCCCCCCAGAGGTGAAGATATTGGACTAGATCTGGCATGTATAAAGATGGTGTCACAAAGATAATCAAGAGAATTGAGGACGTGTCAATTAAGATAGGCTCAGTTTAACTAAGGTTGCAACAATGAATGGTTTCCTCCTCTCTGCCAAGCAGATGGGATGACCTGGTGCGATAAGCTCAATAAATGAGCGATGGTGTGAAAAGACAGGGCATTTTGTCTCCCTTCCTTATGACCTCTTTAACTCTTGTTTCAGAAACTATCAACCAGGGAGACAATTAGTACCGGTTACATTCTAGTCTTGTGACATGAACAGCTATTCACTAGGAAAGAGACCAATTCATTTCATCCAGGTCGCTGAACAGTCGCTGGATCATAAAGACTTTTAGTCACTGCCAAAGCGAACTACATTTGAACCACCGGACCCAGTTGTGTGAGTCCATCTATCATTGCCATGCCAACTGGTCACCCATATAGACATTGCATTAAATGCAATAGCCTCCAAAGTGATTTATAAGTTCTCCTCTAAATAAAAGTCTATGCCTTGGATATGAAAAATATTAGATATTTCTTATGCCTCCTGCCTTCTCATTCCAGCTTATTGAATGCATCATTATTTACTGTATGCAGTTATGGAGCTCAAATCACAAATAATCCTTATTTCTCTTCTATCTCAGTTTCCCCTGGACCTTACACTGCTTACTCTACATAAATAGCATACAAAAACAACAACAAAAGGATTCAGAGCAGAAAAGCCTACCACGACCATCTTGTAAAAGACAGAGGCTTGTAATTGTAATAGTCAAAGGTTCAGGTTGCAAGAGTTTTTATAACTGGCCTTTATTCTCTTCTTCAGACCTAGATAAAAGTTCACATAGGTGACTAACTGTCCATCAGAGTGGGCAGTAAAAGATGGTAGTTGCATAAAATATTAGAACCCTGTACAGTCTCAGACACTGTGTCATGCCAACAAGGGTAAGTATTTGGGATACTGGCCGTACATCTAAATAAGGTCATCAACTATGAGATCTGAATGGGCTAACTCTTCTGAATCATTCCTGAGGACTAGCTACCACCCAACATAAAGGAACATAAACTAGTCTTTTAGGTAAAAGAAAAAAACAAAATCTTCTCTTATTTGTTTGTTTGATTGTTTGTTGGGTAGCCAGAATTCACCTTCAATCTTGAATGGAAAGTATATTCTAAAGTGAAGAGTAAATATCTATCTTCATCATCAATCATTCAGATTAATATTTTTTAAATCTGAATTAACTTTACTTTCTGGTAAAAGTAAAAGAGAGTGTTCCATTTAGTACAAGTTCTAAATGAAATTATAAATTGGTAGTTTTCTTATATCCACAGGGGATGCTATAATAGAAATAGCCAAAGGGTCCTGTGTCAGCTGTCAAGGTACAGTCGGGAGCAGCCAGGCAGATACACAAGAGAATCAGAACCAGCGAAGTCCAAGTCCATGGTGGAAAGGGGACCCAGAAGCATTCCCAGTAAATTTAGAGGCCATCAGGGAACTGACGGCATTTTTTTCCATTTCAGTCATCATCTTAAAACAAATCACCCACTTAAGAGTGTATATAGGAGCATGTTTATTATTTTCTTAGTTCATCTCAAAGGAGTCCTCTGAGATGACTGATACTGTGCAATTCATCTTCCAAGAGATAAAAAGAATTATTTGCTAGTGACAAGAAAGCCCATATTTGAGAAAGAATTATGAAAATCCAACTCAGCCATGCCATATTTTTTATCAAATTAAGTTCAAAAAAATAACTGAAAGTTACTTGGTACAGAACAAAGAGTTTTAAAAAACTACACGAATAACAATGCACAAACCTCATGTTTAAACCTGAGGTTATCAAGATTTTAAACTACTGTTCCAGGTCACTGCAATGGAAGGAACAAGCAAGGTAACTGAAAGAAAGCCTTTGCTTGCATCAGGAACACACATGGGAGTGAAAAACAGTCTCTAGTAACCATTGCTCAGGGCAAGATGCAGCCTCTCCTAAAAAGAGCATAGAATGTATACTATAAATAAAATGCAAAGCTACAAATACAAAGCGATGAAAATAGGAAAATAATTTTACCTGCTTAATGGGAAGTCTATTCAGACGTTTATTGTTTTTGCTTGTGCTCCACAAAATATATGACCTGATCCTGTGCTCCTCTCCCAGGAGAGAGAGCTGAACTGCCTCCCACTTTAGTTTTCATCCTCTGTAATGTAACAATACATGCATAGACTGGACATGCACTTAAATATGTTACATTACTGAAAAGAATGATCTGGAACTGCATACAGAAGAAAAAAGAATGTATTATTAGGTGGAACTGTCATTGATCACTTTTTACTACACACTGTAATAGGCATCAATTTAAAATAAATAAATAAATAAAAGCAGGTTGACAAAATTACAACTAAATCAAGGTGATAAAAATAGCACTTACGCAAGATTTCAAGTACCAAAGTGGGGTGTAAGCAGGACAAATCACAAAGGCATGTAGAAAACAGGGTCTTTGCTGTTTTCAGTGAGGGGGAGGTTACTGACCATGCTCACTAGTCACCATAACCCTGCAATGGGGCCAGTGCACTGCGCTAGATGTTACATTACCAGGACGGTGAATGAAGACAAGGAAGAGTTGCACTATCAGAACACATATGAAGAGTGGGTTGAAAGGTTTCTTTTCTCCCACAAACTGTAATGGTGTTGGCAACCAGCAGTTTAGTATTCAAAAGCACACTAACGCTTTATTTCACAATTACATTATAAGTTTTTTTTTTGACATGGGGTAGGGGATGATGTCTAATAAGACCATATGCCCAGCACAATCCTACATACACTCAAGAAAGGCTAGTTTATTGAGTGTTAATATGAGAGTCTGGAATACTTGACTAACTGATGCTCAAGATGCTTTGCATTGAAAAAGGTACCCAAAGGGGGCTTTTAGACACCCCAGTTATGGGGCATGGTTTATTCTTGACTAGAAAGGGGTCATACACTCTCCCCAGTGTTAAACACCACCTCCAATGATACCGTTATAGTGACCAAGAAGAGATGAGATACTTTCTGTTTTTCTAGCACTTAATCATCAAAGGGAGAGAAATCATTGCTTTAGGGCCAATTGATATTCCCCAATAGATGCCTAGACTTTTGATCATAATTTTCCCATGTTATGTGGTAATCATTCAGCATTCTGTCTTCCTTGGCCCAAATGAGAACTGTGAATTCAAGCCAATCAGCTGAGAATCCACACTGTGTTACAGAGAAATACTACTGATACGACATGGCTATGCTGCTGCTGGTCCTATTCACTAAGTCCCTCCTTGCTCAGCAACATTTGGTTACATTATAGACAGCTTAGGGAGAGGATCATGCCAAAAGCCACCAGGCGGGGTGTTTTTAGAGAGCTAACATTTACTGAACTCTTATAATGTGCCTGTGACTTTTCTAAGTTCTTTTTATAGACTGAGTCATGTCAAACCTATTAGATGGATACTGCAAACATGTCCAGTTTAAGATGAAGAAACTGAAGCAGAGAGACATTAGGAATCTTGCTTAAAGTTGCCCTGCTATTAGGGAGAAGTGCCGGGATTTCGATCTAGGGTTCTCTGCTGTTTCAGTTCAGGTGTCGGTTCGATGCCAAAAATGGAAAAATATTTGATTTGATTAGGTGAGCACAATATTCAGAAATTTCTTAATTGCCTTCAACAAGGGTAGATAGCTATACACTAACATATGCCAAGAGCCAATGGCAAAAGAATCCTAATATTATATAAGAGAGTGAAAATAATATTAGTAAGTAGGATTTTTAAAACGAGAAATACCCTACCAGCAACCCTGTGTGACGGCTGAAAGTCAGTCCTTCATGTTCCTCATGTTTGTAAGGATATGTCCCTGGTATAATGAATATCGCCCCAAAAAATCACTTCCAAAAATTCTGAAACTGCTTCCCAGACTCATTCATAAAGACTGTGAAAATTTATTGTCCACTGCAGTCAGTGTCAACGACTACCCAAGGATGATAAATCCATCCTAATCACCTCGCCAGCTAGAAACGGGGGGTGGGATGCCAGGAGGAAGCAGCACTCAGGCCAGATGCGTCAGGGAATATTAACACTTTTCTGGGCTTCGCTTTCCCCCATCCTATTCCTGGCTGATATACTGTTGGATATAAACTCCGAAGTCCAGCATTGTTTACTTCCACATTTCTCATCCAAAATGTTCATCTTTGCCTAGTTATTACCAATTCTACAGTGAACATAGGTGGGTCCATAAAACAGAAAGGTAGTAGGGGAAAAGGTTGGCATTGCTGTAGGGTTTAATGTCATTTCTTTCCTAGGTAGGAAACTAGACTTATGACTATCAGGTGTATTTTTATTATTTTATTTGTAAGGAAATAAGAGGTTGTGAGAGAGGTTATCTGTGAATGATCAGTTCTGAAAGAGGCTTCATGTTTTCTCTTCTGTTTCACTCAAAATTAAGTAGAGTGATCACATAATTATTTATCGTTCAAGCCAGAACACTTTTGCCAGTAAAATAAGGCACTAATAATAATAAACCAGTACAACAGGCATACACTGGAACTATTCCAGGCAAACTGAAACAGATGATTACTCTAAGCAATCTTCCTTATGGAATGTTTTTCTACTTGGAACTGAGGTTGGTAGAGCGTACCATCAGCCCTCTCTCCAAACAAGGTGGGCCACCTGGCCAGTAGTCCACCTGATTTCCACACTTGCCACAGCTTCTCTTTCACCCTTTCTGCAGTCTTCATCTCTTCCTCTCTCTTGCTATCACTAACCAGAAGCATGGTTGTCCATATAAGTATATATTAGCTGGGCTTGTATATATTTCTTATTTCCCTAGCTATCTTATGCAACATTGTCAATCATCTTTGAGTTCACTTTGCATATAATTAAGTGTCCTTTAATTACAAAGTTTATACTGCAATTGTAGTATCAGCCAGTTCATCATTTAATCCAAAAGAATGCCTGATCAATTCATCAGCTATGGATAGCTAGCACCATTGAAGGAAGTTTGAGTGCATCAAGCGTAGAAGATTTCTCTTCCATGGGAGGTTTCAAATGAAAGGTGCCAACTGTTCTAGAGACCTGGAAAAAGTTGAGCTGCCTTTGAAATCTTTTCCTCGGTATCCAAAGTATGGAGACAAGTTTTAGCTCAAGAAACAAATAAGTACTCATCTTGCATAAAATTCTCACAGTATTTAACTGCCAGAGTAATCCAATAATGTAATACCCATGTATTACCAGGGTACAGTTACTTTACCGATAGCCATTTTAATTTTATCAGGATTGTGGAAATGAAAATGGCTTCAAGGCCTAAAGGAACGAATCTCCAAGTGAATAATTTCAGCTATTTAGCCCACACCAGGACTCCTTGTATCATTACTACCCAGAAAGGGACAGAGTGATTCAATATGACCCAACTCAAATGCAAAGACATCTAATGAACTGCGTCACTGGAAATTCACCATTCCACATAAATGAATTTTACAAATTATCAGAAGCACATTCATATGCTAAACTTCATCATTAACTCATTCATCAGCTTCTTAAAGAAATCATTACCAGCTTTCCAAGGAAAAGTGACAACAGTTTAAGTTTTCTTGAACTTCAGAGTCACCTTTGCAAGAATCCGTCACTGCATTTCTGCTGTAACAACCCGTGATGCCTGCTTGTTCCTGGTGGCTGCTCTCTTTTCACACAAGGGCAGCTGTCACTTCCACTGTCAGGAAACTTCCATCTAACATCGTGTCACCTCTCGTCCTTCTCATTTATATTGCTGAAAAAGTGCTAAGTGGTCAAAAACGAGATGTTGAATATAATTAAGGGTGGATTGTTAAGGAACAGTCACCTGGCTACTGAGACTTGGATTTGGAACTGAATTACCAAGAGTTCAACACAGACCTAAGTGGAATAAGACTACTGTCCCTTACTCAGTCTTCCTTCCAACCCTTTCTGTGAAAAAGATGACTTTCTTCCTTTCCTCTCATTCATTAGCCATTCCCTATCTTTTGAGAGACTTTACGTCTCTCCTATTAGTTTACTACATACAAAAGAATAATTGGGGGTTTCTTCTTCCTTTTTTTAAATTACATTTGAAGAACTTTACAGGAATAAAAAAAGAAACAAACAGGTGAAGACCTATCTCCAAACATCTGGTCTATTAAAAATAATAACTGCACACGCTGAATGGCGTCTGCCGGCGCTGGGCTCCGGGACGGAGGGATGAACACACAGTGCGCTCGCTGCCAAGTGCTCCGTCTCACTCCCGTGTTCCAAATTTTAAAATTATCATGCTTGAGGCAAAGTCACGTTGAATTCCCTGATGCTCTAAGAGTAGGCATTCCTGAGTTACCTTTGTTTGAAAGTTATTCTGAAAATAGCATAACAGAAGGTCTAGAACACTGATCAAAATAAAATAATGATTGGCACTCCATGGCTGAATTACACAGACCACAGGACAGCCGTTCCATCAGCACCGTGCTGTCCCCATCACCTCTCCCAACAGGCACCACCAGGATGTCATCAGCAAACAAAACAGCACAGAAGTAATGACCTGACTGATTCAAACAGAAATCAACTTCTTTTGTTTGGGCTACATTATTAGGGGAAGCCAGGCAGGAGTGTCTCCGCTACCTGGATTATGGAAGCAATTACCTCAGACCTCCACTTCATTCCGAATGCTGTCAAAGAATATCCACTCTCCGAATTTACAAACAATAGTATCTCTAAGCAAATTACAGGATAACATTTAAATCCGGCTGCTGATCCCTCCAAGGTAAAATTCATAGCATTTTACTCTACAGTGAGCTATGCAGAGAAAGGAAATGGCTGAGAGAAATGTGAAAATCCCAAGCACAAATTTGCTATAGAATTAATATCACAATTTGTCACTGATAATGAAAGCATATAAAACAGGTCCTGACAGCATGTTATTTCTGTTGCAGATCACTCTTTATATGAGCTCAATGAGGTTTTCCTTTGCGACTGTGGAAATGGTTCTTTTCCCCTAAATGTACAAAGCAAACTAATATTAATATTGTGGTTAGTAGCCATCTGCTTCATGAGAATTCTGTGCAATCATTAGTCTAAACTGATGGCATCGTGGCAAGCTGCCACGTCCCAAGAGGCCAGCCCATAAAACCCATCAACATCTTTGCATCGGTCTCAACTCCAAGAGGGCGAACCACAAACCAGGAAATCTGCTCTCTGGGAAGGTCCAGATCATTAAGCTTTGCTTTTAGATATTGAATCCCAAAATATCTCCCCACTTCCATCTATATTCAGAGGCAGGCTTCAGAAGGACAACCAAATGGAGCCACCAGGCAGCAAGGAATAAACATGAGGCGTTTGGGTCCAATGCCAGGTCCAGCAGAGCAACTTAGCGACCTGTGTTCCTCTCAACAGCAGTGGTTTCCACTACAAAAGCAAGGAAGGAGCAAGCTGTGAGAAGTCCAGCTTAACACAAAATCTCTCTGAAGCCACTGTAACTTTTTAGTAAAACGTGGCAGAGGCAAGCAACATGCAGAGTGATTCAAAGGAGGTGTAAACTAAGTAATATTTCTCACGCGGTTTTCACCATAAAAACTTGCACCAGAAAAAATATGAATTTAAATGTTTCATCCGATAGGCAATGTACTCTCTTGCCATTTTTAATAGCCTGTTCTAATGATTTCCATTTAGAAATGCAAAAGGATGCTGTATTTTTAATGTTTAATCAATCTGCAAGAACTCTGTCTATTTGTAATCAGGGGCCATATGAATGCTAGTGGAATAAGAGATGGGCCCACAAATGATTCAGTAAGACACACCGTAACTACTTTTTTTCTGGGACCATAATCACATAACCATTTTCTTTCCAGGGAGCCACGATGCTCCAAGCAGAAGGTGGAAAGAGGGAGCAAGAGAGAGAAGGAATGAAGAAGTCAAACTAGAATGTCACAGTTAAATGCAGTCTTGCAATAGTTACACAGAAACTTAAGTCCCCCAATTGTTTGCCTCATTTTATGGGGAGTCCTCAGTTCAGGAGCAAGGGAGTGGTGTGTGACAGGGACGAGAGTCTGACTGCTCATACACTTGGAAGAAGCCACACTTTAAGAGTGTATTCGTTTTTGATGCAAAGTGCTGCTTCAAGTTTTGATGAAAGGTAGATGAAGACTGAATACTTTTATAAACAAATGCACGAATAAAAATAACAAATGATGCGACTGTCTTTAAGCACACAATATAATGTTCAAGTACTTACCCAAAACCCTCATGGACAAACTGTCACAGATAAAATATACAAAAAATAAAAATAAAAAATACAAGGGCATATAACATCATACTATTTCTTGGTCTGATTTTATGTGTCTCTTCAATTATTTAAGATGAGAAACTCTTTGAAGAAGGACCATCAACTTATTTCTGAACTGCCATATAATCTTATCAAATGTTCCCCTTTTCCGGGGGCAGCTGAAAGGGGATGAGGGTTTGGGGGGGGCAGGCTTCATGCTTCCTTCTCCTTTCACTTTAAACAAAGATATTAAAGATTAAATGTAAAGATATTAAATATAAATATTGAAATGAATAAAAAGTGAAATAAATATTTTGAAATATTGGGCTGAGCTGTGGAGTTGAGACAGGAGACAGGAAGACTCCAACCTCTCGGTACTGGGGATGGTGGGAACATTAATACACCAACTGGGTATTATCATATCAGTGGGCTGCTCGCATTTCAACCCCCATAGTCAAGGACAACCATCCCAATTTGTTATTCGGCAGAATAGAGCTGCCTTATTCTTCACAAAAATGATGATAATGATACTTTACAAAATAAAGAGAAGACCAGCAGAAACCTCACCCCCCTCTTCTGTGGGATATATTTCTTTGAATCCACATAAAGCACAGGTTTCCTGACTCACCAGTTATAACTTGGGTCATCTCTATATCTAAGAATAGAAAGTATCCCCACAACCATCTCAAACAAATCAGAGACCGTGAATCTCATTGAGTATATTGAGTTCAAGTCATACTTAAGATTTGTGTTCATCTCTGACCATTTGCTGGCCGTGTGATGTCAGGTAAGTTATTTAATCTCTTTGAGGTTCGTGTTCCTCATCTGTAATAGGAGATGACTATCGACCCTACAAAGTTGTGGAGAATCAAACATGGCAATTATAAAGCATTGACTATAATTCCCAGCACCTAACAGGCATTTAATAAATGGTATAATTGTTGATGTTCAAAAATAGGAAGTTTCTAGCTTTCTGAGAACTTTATGGTCTTGTTTTTAAGTTAAGAGACAACTAGATAATTATAAGCTTTTAAAAAACAACAGTTCAGAAATGAGAACCCTTTATCCCACCCCCAGATTCTGGTTCTAAAAGTTGAAGAGAAACTCTTGTTTCTAAATGCATTCTGTTACAGTCAAACTGCAGATTCTTGTTCAGGATGTGACCTTTCTGAGTTTGCCTGTGCTGCCTGCTAACACGAAAGTTAACAATACACACATCCTGCTCTGAAGAGAACTGTAGGAAACCCACAAAGTAGTACAGAGCACAAAGCATTTTATAATCTGGGAAGGGCTGTGTAACATAGGCTACTACCAGTGGACAGCGCTACTGTCGGTGGGTGTGCGTTGCTCTGATGTAGGTGAGCGCCCGGGTTCAAAGCTCTGCTCTGCTACCAGCCATCAGTGTGACAGGTACAGTAAACAAAACTCTAAACTCCATCTACTCAGGGGCCTAATGCAGTGACTGCCTCACAGGATTGTGGAGGGCATCGAAAGAACATAAACAAAAGCTTTTAACACAGTGCCCAGTACATAATAGGTGTCCAATAAATGTTAACTACTAAAATTGCTCTTAAAGGTCATTATGCATTATAGAGCTTTTTCAGTGACAAAACTGAGTTCCCTTTCAACTTTGCTATTAGACATTTCTTATTGTGTTGCTGTAGATTCTAAAAAAAATTTAAATATCTTTTAAATGTATTTATCAACATTCTTAAAATACTATGGCATGTGATACTTTTCAAAAAGGCTTGTATCCATGATTCTTAACTGGGCTTAGTGAAATCTACATGGTAATGTCCATGGAGATACATAATTATTTTTACAAAGACTTTACTGGTCATAGAAATAGTAATAATCATTTTCCTCAAATTCCCGAATTTTACAAAGTACAAGTTCCCACAACAATTTAATACTGATAAAAATGCACTTAAAATATTCAATGTCTCAATAAAAATCAGTTTTCCCAATAGTTGTTCTTCAAGAACATATTTCCAAATTAGAAATTGGAAGCAAGTTTTAATAGAAAGGCCTTGCCTCTGTCCCCCTAGTGGCCATAAACAAAATAGCAACATAAAGAAAAGACCACACTAAACTACTGGAGTAGAAAAGTATTATAACTCCTTCATTTTACAGATAAACAAACTAAGGCCAAGTGACAAGGGTTGGTCAAGTCAACACAATTTTTCAGTAAACCACAAGTGTATGAAAATAATTTTTGATATTTCAAACATTATGATATCTGGAAAATTACTCCCCAAAATTTATTTACCTGAGGTACTTTTAACAACTAATTTCCTTATCAATTAACATTGAGCAGCTTTTTTTTTTTTTCAGTTTTCTTTTTTGTCTTCTAAGAGAAATAATAATATAGTTTTCCAGGGGTAAAAAGACGACAGCTGTGACCAAGAATCCTGCTTGTATCTTCTATGAAGGATTCCTTTCTGAGGAATCTGGCTGTCCCTGCGGGTCCAGCAATGCACAAGGAAAAGACCAATAAGAGTCACACGTCTTCACAGATGACCAAGAGCCCACAATGAATAAGAAATCGAGGCCAGAAAATAAGTTAAATGCAGATGTCTCAACTTTGCGATTCCTACAGACAGGAAAGGAGTGGAAGTCATCATGGGTTGGACACACACACAGCAGAGTATAAAACTAAATTTTCTGATTTGAGAAGTAAATTACTTGGTTTTCCAGTAAACTTTCTGCTGGCCCAAAAATTTAACAAAAGCACTTAAGGTTCTGTTCGGACACAAATATGTAGAGAGCTGAAACCCTTATCAAGGTATCTTGAGGCAAATAATAAAGGAAATAGTAATGTAACACCCAAAGCACATTTATCTTAAAATCAGAAATTTTGGACTCTGGCAGGCTTTGGTTTCACATCACCGCATACAGATTCTGCAGTCAATGCCATAAATCTGTAAGCCCCTGTGTAGTGATTAAGAGCACAGGAACTCCAAAGTATGTATTTGAATCTTGACTCTGACTGACGCTAACATGTGACCTTTACAAAATCACTTTACCTCCCATTCCTCAGTCTCTCATCTGTAATAATAATAATAATAATAATAATACCTAGCCTATTGGCAATCAGATGGATTAAATGAAATAATACATGTAAAGAACAAGTAAATGGCACATTGTATGTACACAATTGGTAAGTGTTGGTTATTGCTCTTTTCAATAACCTCAGAGAAAACAAAGATATATTTTAAATGAAAGTAGCTTGAGACTGAGAAGTGAGAGATGTGAACAGTCCAGTCGTGACCTCTAATGAGATGTGTGACTTTGGACAAAGCATTTAACATATGTGATCCTTTTTTCCTCATCTACAAAAATAAGGTTGGATCAAAATTCAAGAATCTCAAGTTTGACAAAGATGTGAAAGATCATTCAATCCCAAATCTGATGCTCAAATTCATTTAAAACAAGTATTTGTCCAGGCTGTGATTGAATGCCCTCAGGGATGGGGCTCTTCTCTATCCTGGAGCTGATGGTACCTTTTATCTTGAACAGCACTAATAGCTTAGAAATTCTTCCATATGTTGAGCTGAAATCTACCATCTGCATGTCATCAGATCTAAAGAGCAAAGGGTAATAAGTTACACCATTAGCTTATGAGTCAGTAAAAAAGAAGAGACACTGCCAATTATAACATGACATGGTGCTTTCTTATCATGTCAAATGTAAGAGGCATCAAAATTTCAGAGATGTTAAAATATAAAAATATGGGTATCTCCGAATCAAAGAAATGCAATATTGTCAAGTGGCTTCACCAGCTGATACTAATTGAAGCTTCTATCACATTAAAAAGCCAGTCTAATTTTCATCTGTAGACAGTTCCTCAAGTATTTGAAGAGTGTTCATGGCCAACTTTAACCTTCTCTTTTCCAGTCTTACTGCCTTTAGGTCATAAGCATGATCTTACATCAGTGAACCATCCCCGATTTCTGTCTACTGAATCCATTCTAGTTTATCTGGATCTCTATTTCTTTATATGTGTAAGCACCAAGCACTTTTTTAAGCATCAGAAGATAAAATGATGACCAAAACAGATGAATGCTCTACCTTCAATAATTCAACAGGTGGGCCCTGGCCGGTTGGCTCAGCGGTAGAGCGTCGGCCTAGCGTGCGGAGGACCCGGGTTCGATTCCCGGCCAGGGCACACAGGAGAAGCGCCCATTTGCTTCTCCACCCCTCCGCCGCGCTTTCCTCTCTGTCTCTCTCTTCCCCTCCCGCAGCCAAGGCTCCATTGGAGCAAAGATGGCCCGGGCGCTGGGGATGGCTCTGTGGCCTCTGCCCCAGGCGCTAGAGTGGCTCTGGTCGCAATATGGCGACGCCCAGGATGGGCAGAGCATCGCCCCCTGGTGGGCAGAGCGTCGCCCCTGGTGGGCGTTCCGGGTGGATCCCGGTCGGGCGCATGCGGGAGTCTGTCTGACTGTCTCTCCCTGTTTCCAGCTTCAGAAAAAAAAAAAAAAAAAAAAAAAATTCAACAGGTATACACTCTGGTAGATGAAAAAAGAACATGTTAACAATGCAGTCCAGCTAAAGTCCTGTAGGCATTTTACCAAGTGCAGTGGAAATGTGAGAGAAGGAGCAGAAAAGAAAAGGGTATTTAAGTGTGGTCCCTAAAGAGAAACAGCGGGCTCTAGGTGGGGGCTGGTCTATTCTAAGGACAAAACTTATACCTACCTATACAAAGAATAATTTTCTTTCTGTCTCCTCTTCCTCTTTATCTTCTTCCTGGCAAAATTTGTGAAATTTTTATACTCTCTCAATCTATAAAATCCCAAAATACTCTTGAACATATTCTGTTCTATTGTCTCCCCACCCCAGCACTGTAACCGTCAGGCCCCTCTATAGTTAGGAGAGGGGTTAGTGAAGGGACAGACACGTTTTTCCCTCTGCATGCAAGTGTAGGTCTATTTCTGTTTATTACGGTTGAAATATAGACCAGTTATTTAAAAGAAAATACTGATATATGGCATATTCTCCCAGTGGGCTGTCTCTTCTAAACAAGGACACGCTTCTTCATTGACACAGTACAACCTACCAAGCTTGAGTTTGTACATACCTGGTCAGGCAAATTTAGATTCCACCACAAAGCAGTGAATAAAATTTTAAAAGAATTCAGCAAAAAAAAAAAAAAAAATGAAGTCCACTCTGCCTACCCTGAAATGTTCAGAGTACTAAAATGTCCTGTGTAGGTCAATAGCATTTCACTGCTATGCATTTATCTCATTTTGAAATCTCCTAGCTATTGTAATCTACCGACAGTGATGAGTCAAGTATAACGATCAGGGAAGAAATGGCTTAATGCAACCTGGGATCCAACCCATTTTTAAATACAGTATTGGAAGGTCTCCCAGGATTAGAAAACCTGGATAAGCACATGAAGTTTGTGTGAATTTGTTTTAGCTTGTATTGAGATGTCTGTGGCTCTCACAAAAGGGGAATTCCATCGAGGTTTCCTGTCTCCTCTGTTTCAGTTCAATAATATCCAGAGTGGTTAAACCTCTTTTTCTCCTTAAATACTGGTGTATGTGTATGTGTGTGTGTGTGGGGGGGGGGGGGGGTTGTATGTATGTAAACTTGTAGACATACACACAGAGGACAGAGGTGGGGAATAGACATATATTCCTCAATGAAATCTGTCTGCTTGTGCATGCCCATGATAATTAAGTAATCAGCACTGTAATATCTATACGTTTTCTCTGGCAGCCGCACATTTAGGGTAGATTTTAGATGGAAGATTTGGACTGGCTGTATTAGAACCATCCATGCCAAGATTCTTAATTAGGCACATGGTTTTAAAAGTGAACTTTATTCTTCTAATCAAGAATAATTGTTGATGATCATGAAAATGTTTTTATCAGATAATCATTGCATACAGATGTGTATTATTGAAAAGAAAGTCAGAGAACTTGCAATTATTTATTTATATGCATCCCCATTATAAGGATAAGATAGCCTCTTAATCATCTGAAGAGAGATTTAGTGGAAGTTGAAAAATCCCTCATCAAAATTAATACCCCTAGTAATGGTCTATGAAGAAGTTTTTTGTTTTTAATTGAAACTTTGCAAGCTGTAAAAGGAGAAAAGTACAAGTAATTCTTACTGAAGCATATAGAATAATGAATTAGCCTAAAAACTGGTGAAATTCTTCAGCTCTGCCAAAATACTAAGCAAAACAAGGGGATGTGGAGAATGTCTCTTCAGGTCCCAAGCACACTCTCTAGCTGCCCCCACTCGTTTCCATCCTAGGGGAGCCCAGGTGTAGGTGACCACACTGCCTCCTCTGGCTCCTGCTGTGCCCGTCTCAGCCCCCGCCATCCAGTGTAGGGGAGCAATGACCAGCAGAGCTCCTTTCCAAGAAACTGGCAGTGTAGCAGAAAGAAAAACTCCCTCTTTCCCACAGGTAAACTTTGGAACTGTGGGTGGTACTGCGCTGCCCTGTGGACCGAAGGACAGAGGAAGCAGGTGTGACAGGAGACAAATAAAAGCTGAAGCCCAGGAGAAGTGGCACTACAGAGAGTGCAGGTGGCTTCTGGGTGTCTGCTTCCAGGCCTTTTTTTCAGAGGCCACCGCAGAATTCCTTTGAGGTTCATGAGATCTTACATGGTAGTAGTTAGGACCCCCTATTTGTTTAATTTTCTCTGATTAGCTTCTGTGATTTGCCAGCATGTTGTGATGTGCCAACAATGAGCTGGGACAGTACTTATGTGACATCAGGTAATAATGTTCAGGTCTGTATCTCTAAAATGAGAATAAAATAATTCTGAATATTTACAACAATTATATAAATAAAAATGAATAATTACTGTGATAAATGTTACTGGAAATCCTCAAAAATCATGCAAAACACTTTTTGGGGGTGTATAAAAGTGCTATCCTTAAGAAAAGAAAAAAATGTTTAAATAAAACTATTATTTTTAAAAACTGCTACCCTTTATGTAATTTAATGTTGCTACTTGGACTGCTCAGAAGCACATTGTTTATCCACTCTTAATAAAAAAAAAGTAATTGTTTTGATCACCTTTGATAGATAGCTTAATGGGATTTGAAGAGTAAGATATTGCAAACAATTAGAGATTTCCTTTGTTAGTTATCAACTGGTTCGACAGATAGAACATCAACTTCACTATTATCCCACGTTTACCATAAAAATCAGTCAATTCTGCATCTCTTTCTGTAAAGGTAGTCTTAAAATGTGACATTTTCTTGGCATACTTATAATCAATCATACAATTATATCTACACACACAGTTTACCGATATTTCTGCCTTTTCCGCTTACCAGGCTTAGTGTATTGCCCATATTACTTAATCTATGCTGTCTCTTCATCAGTGTGTTTCCTCTGTCCTAATGGGGGAAATCACACCACTTGTTGAAAGAATTAAATAAAACAGTCTATGAAAGTATGCTGTGAGTAGAAAAGGACCATAGAAACATAAGGAGCTAGTATTTCCAATTAAACGCGTAAGAAACTCATAATCTGAGGCATGGACTATGAATGAAAACCAGCTTTCTTCTGCCTATTCTGTCTCCACAAGAGTTTAAAGAGCTGCAAGAAAAAAAGAAAAAAAAATGATCAGCCTCTTTTCCTAAATTGGTGGCAATCCTTCATTAAGGGAAGGTCTTTTCAAGAAGGAAGCTCAAAGTCCTCCCGTCTTCCATGTGTGGAACATCTGTGCGCAGCCATTCCACGCACACGTCTTTGAAGCGCTGGCTGCCTGGAGGAAAGACTTTGATTTGGGCTTTATTTAAATGCCTGAACTTCTACTGGAGAAACAAAAGATTTTCTAGTAAAAGCTCAGTTGGGAAGGAGACCAACTTCCAACCAATTTAACCACTCCGAGGCCAGAGGGGCCTGGATTTTGTTTCAGAGCACCATGCGATGGAAATCTCCAGTGAATGTATGGCACACGCCAACAGCTGGTTTGGGACGCTGCTGACCCCGGGTGCAATCACTGTGGTAATTAGGTTTAATTTTCCTAATCCAACAGTGCCTGGCTCCATCATGTCTACATCTCCAATGCAGAAAACCATTACTCTCATTTAATAACACTTTGACATGCTTAAGATGTTTGCAGCTGAGTTCCCTAATATTAGAAATGACTTTTTTTGTGTGTGACTGTACATACAGCTATTCAAACTATGTGTTCCAAAGAGTTTAATTTGGAAGATATCATACTTCAGGAACTTTCCTGAAAGATCTTGAACCAGTTCAGCAGACCTTGAATATCATTACACACCCCTCTCCTAAAAGTCTCTTTTATCCTTGTATTAACTCACTCAGAAAGAAAGAATCAGCCATAAGTCATGGCAAGCCTGAAGGGTTTGGTTTTCACGTGTTTCTGCAAACCTAGGGAAGCATGGCTTCATGCTACAACATCCTGGGGTTACTCACTCTGAGAGAGTAAAAAAGATCACAGGACTGTGTACAAACCTGTCTTCCTGCAGGAGAGAGATGGAAAGACACGTCTGAATCTCTGTCTGCTGGCATCTGGATAAGGCCCGTTTATGTTGTGAAGAAAGGCCATCCGTACGGTTATCTCAGGAGGCCGGGTTTGTTTTATATGTGTGCATGTTCTGCGTGCTATAACACGAAGCCGGCCGACTGAGAGCGGAGGAGGTACTGTGTCCCTGGGAATTGCAATTGCTCGGTCGGTCGGTAAAAAAAAAGAACAGACCCTTGCTGCTATTAGCACAGGGTACATTTTGAGAGTATAAAGGAGGGAACAGATAGAGTCACATAAGTTCGGAGTATGTCTTAACAAGCCCCCCAAAAAATAAGAAGGAAGAGGAAAGGAAAGCCTGGACTGAGGGAGTGTTACAGGGAGTGAATTGCTCAGGACTTCAAACACAGGGAGTCATTCTGTCAAGGGGAGGGGGCGGGTGGGGGCAGGCACTGGGCCTCTCTAACAAAGTCCTCCTCTCTTTACTCCCTCCCACTTCATTCACTTGCAAATCAGCGTGTGCCCACAAGAGCCAGCTCTCCCGAGCCCGTAACCTTCCCATCCCAAGAGCTGCAGTTTGAGCCGCGGCAGCAGGAACTGCAGAGCCGGGGAGCGCGGCGGCGGCGGCGGCGGCGGCGGCGGCGGCGGCGGCAGGAGCAGCCAGGGCGGGTCGCAGGGTCTCCCCGGGCGCAGAAAGGCGAGCAGAGGTGGGTTCGGTCTCTTTTGGCAGTGCTGGTGGTTGTGCATGCTTTTTCTTTCTTTCTTTTTTTTTTTCTTTTTTTTTTTTTTTTATTCTATAGCTTTGATGGAAGCCAATCAGAAAGAGAGCCCTCTCCGCCGGGTGGGTGCCGCGCGCGGGAGCTGGGAGGGATGCTCAGCCTGCCAGCCCGGGTCCGGCTGCGCGAGCAGCGCTGCTGCCGCTGCCCAGGACGGGCGCCGCGTCCCCGGGAGCCCGGGCACCGCTCCTCCGCTTCCCGGTAAGACCGATCCGCCCGGGGCTGAGCGGGGCACGTGGAACGGCTGCTGGGGAGGACCCGCTGCCTCGCTCTCCGCGGGCAGAGGCTTCCCCCCGAGCGCCGACATTTGCAAAGTTGGCTGGTCAATTACCAAGGGTGCTGGCGCGTGGAGGACCCGCGGAGCTGATTGGGGCTGATTTATTTCCACCTGCCTACATCACAGGGGTCTAGGCTCTCTGCAGGGGCTGCTTTGACTCCGTTACGTTTCTTGGCTTGGGAGTAAAGCAGGAAATCAGGCAGCTTGAAAACTCCTGAATGCTCCCAAGAAGGAAAACTTAAGCTAAAGAGATGATTGGGCTCAGAGAAGGAGCTAAAGAGAACTGTTAGCTTGCTCGTTCGGGGCAGCGCCTGCCGGCTCGCGGAGAACAGAAATGCTTAGGTTGCAAGGAAAGTCCAACATTAGACTCCGAAAATGGAGCACGCTGTCCAGGGAAAAGTCATGTGGAAAACGCAGCTCGCTTGTGCTCTCATGGCCGGCCAGGCACGAATCTGGGGTCTAACGCCTCCCCAGACTGGTTGACCAGTAGACGAGGGCGCCTGGCGTTTAGGGGTCCGATGCCGGGCAAGTGGAGCCCTCGGTGTGTTGGTTAATCCAGGAATTTAATATAAAGGGACGTTGCAATGTTGTGTACTGCGGCAGTCGCAGAGCTGGGATTACTTCGGTAGTTATTCTCCTGCCAAGAGTTACCGGAGACGTTACGATGGGAGATGCTGGAGAGGTCAGCGCGGTGCTGAGAACTGTAGTCACTGCTGCAATAAAATCCATATTTTATGGGGAGTTCTGTGCGGGTATCTGTTAGTGTAAGGGGCTGTTCACCTGAGTTAACTACTGAGAACATTTAAGAACGAAGAAGTTTAATTATCTGGAATAGCCACATTTCTCTCTCTTTCTCCTCTCCCTCTCTCTCTTTTTGTAAAGCCATTTTAATTACGATATTCACATTAAAGAAGTATATCAGGCCCATGCCTCGTCCAGTCTTCACTTTCACTTACTGAAGCACATGCTGTGGGAAAGAAGAGGTTTTCCCTGCGAGGATGTTGCAGGAGGCTGGTGTGTACCTCAGGCATGGCTGCGCTGGAGGGAAGCACACGCAAGTACGCGCTGTCTGAGGGCTTCTAGTCCGGGAGGTGCACACCCCGCCCTGTGCGGGAAGGGGGACGCAGGGCTAGACCCAGTTAATGCACAACTCTTCCGAGAATGAAGAACAAATAGGCTTCTATGAATGGTGTGCAAGGCGTGCTTATTTCCGCCCTTTTCCGCTGCTGCCCTTACCTGAAAAGGAAAACCTTTAAAATTTTACTTCAGGAGAAAAAAAAAAAAAAATCCCTTTCAGTTTAGCTTGAGCACGATCATCCTTTGTGTAATAGCACTTGCATGTCTCTGTATTTGCTATTTTAGAGAGCCGGAAGACAAGTTGTGTGAAGGAAGGGGACACAACCAAGCAGATGTCTTCATTATGTTATAAGGAGGAGGGAGGGCAAAGATTGTGGCAGAGGCCAGCTTTTCAGTGCAGAGCCCCAAAACTTACAAGACAGACCACACTCTCCTGGAAAACGCACCGCACAGGATTGTAGCTCACCCACTTCTGCTGTTTGGTGTGTTCTAATTAAATAGGTATGAGGGGGGGAGGATAAAAGGCAGATCTTTCTCTACCTATTCTGATGGTCCATGGCATACTTTTGAAGCAGAGGAAGTAACCAATATCATGAGAAAAACGAAAGGCAGCAAATTTTTGAAGGAAAATGGCAATAGTTTTAGTTCTCCTGCACTTGTCTACAATTATCTTTTGCTGCCATTATTAGTGACAGACTGGTGCCTCTATAGGGACTTTGAGTCCTTTTACTATCTGGCTTTTACATCAATTTATTGCAATTACATTTCTTAATGCTAACTCTGCAAAGGTAATATATAGAAACAGAATCATTTTCTACCAAGTTGCCTACTATCAGAAAACATGTACCTTACCTCCTCCACCCACCACTTCCATCAGCCTTGCAAGGAAAAACTGATTCTGAAGCACTCTTTATGGAAAATCTATCTTGCAAAATACTGCTCTGAGACACTTGAAACAGCTAAAATTTCTAGAAAGCACAACTACAGTTCTGGGGCCTCAATGACACTTTCTCATTGCAAAACGCATCAGTCAATTGCAACAAGTTCTGAATATCTAATTAGAGCTAATTGAGTGACAGTCCCACGTAGGGATAAAAATAAGAGATAAAATATGGCAAATATTCTGAATAAAACCATGTATCATCCTAAGGAAGTGAAACCGAAATGTGTGCCCCCCCTCCTCCTGGCCCTTACTTGCTTTGCAGTCACGGATGCCAACTACTAAGGCAACTTATTCTTGAGTGACAAACTTTTTTTAGTTGGAAGGGACCTCTAGTGGGTCACTCCAGGCATTTCTTCCTGGAGTTCGGTTGCATCGTGGATTTTGTTCTCTCAGATAATAAGCACATAATAGCTTGTTCTTCATAGACAAGTTAGTATTCTCCAAACCCTACCTTGACCTTCAAGCCAGATCAACATCATTATCATTGGTATCACTGTGTAGTCCCTCTAATTTAAGGGATTCAAGAGTGTTTGCAGTTTTCCAGGTATCCAGACTTTTGGTAACTTTTCTATGATTCCAAATCAAAGCAGTAGACAATTAATAAGGAATTCACCACCATCAACATAAGATTTTCCTGATTTCTGACCTTGCTAAGACTGTTCTCCCTTTATTCAAATTTACCCAATAATGACATTATAGCTATAAACTCAAAAAGTTCCACATGACAAACACCTACTAAAGAAATATTTTCAGGGGAAAAAATTCATTCAACTTTCAGAGATCCATGAACATTCACAAGTTACATGGAACTCTAGAGGCTTCCAATTTAAAGAAGTCCCCATTCCAATAAGCATACATTAAGAGTCCAAAAGATGTTTCGATGTCTACATCCCCTTATTCCAGGAGGTGTTTTCTATTTCTCTCTTTGATGTATCACAACACATTTTAGGTAACCTACTTCCTAAAACACTCTAACTTCCAGTGAGGTAAGTTGTATGGGAGGGAAACTGCTTCTTCTGCTGACAGTCGGCAGGTTTCAACTTCCAATTTAAAAATCTGTTCTAAAGTTTGAAATGTGTTCCCAATGTGATAACATCCGCAGAAACCAGTTGCCTTATGCTGCTTGCTTAGTCACGGCAGCCCATTCTTTGGGGTAGGTCAGAATTAGGGTCTCGCTTATAAAAATAGCAAGCAGCACCTCAGTCTGAATTGTGTTTGTTAATAGTGTTTCCGCCTAGCTAGTGACTACTGAGCTTACCTTATTTGCTTCACAAAAAGGTGAAAATGTAGATACTCAAATCTTCTCCTGTTTAAATTTTTTTCTGAATAATAATTCTACAAAGACTCAAGAACGTCATACAAACAGGGAAATTGCTGGAAAAAAAAGAAAATTAATACACATGCACAGGACCTGGTTGTCACACTGCTCCAACAGAATCAGAGAAAAAAATATAGAAATATAGGGCTTGGGTTGTTTTTTTTCTCTCTTAATTCTTTTCTTTTTTTGCTCCCTCTCTGTTGGAAATTTTATTCCATTTTGAAGACAGATGAGATATTAAGGCACTTTTCTGGATCTGAGCAGTTATATTTTTGTTTGAGCTTTTCTCTTATTTTTTAAAGTTCTTATTCCTACCAATGTTCCCTTTTTCAGAGCAGTCATCTGAGAAACCTCAGGTTCTTCCTAATTAACTATAAAGCCAAATGTGTCTAGTCTTTCTTTGTAATCTCATCATCCACAAATAAGAAGGTTAGAGAGAAAACTGCAAGTAATCCTTCAAAAGATGGTGCACCTTCATTTACTACACAGGTAAAATGGTAACTTTAAGCCAAAATGGTTGGGTCAGAGGAGACCAGATACAGCCAGTATTCCAACTGTTCAAGACTGAAGTATCCAGAAGTTTTAACTCTTCCAACAAAGAAAACTTACTGAAGAATGAATGCTCTGAGCACACATGCATAAATGTAGAGTAGACACATATGCAGAGGGTGCTCTGTCCCCCATCCCCACAGATTAGAAATTACTTTACCCTGATTCACCTGTTTAATTCTTTACACTAACAGTCTTGGGTGCTCATTTCCTCTACTAATCAGATCAACTTGCTGAGATTTATAAGAGGAAGAGTTTAACTGAAGCCAGAATGTTACTGTTAAATTTGATATGCCGTATAAATGGCCAACATTGGCCCCAAGCTTTTCCTACAATACACAGTGCTCTCTTACAAAGAGAACAAGTTACGAGAATGAGGAATATAAAGCTAGCCACCAGAGTATGCTTCATCTTCATATTTTATCACTGGGAAGAGCACTGTGATTTTCTCTTTCTATAATTTCCCAAATTGGTAGATCACCCAAAAGATATTCAGGAGACCTAATAAGTTCTAGGAATAGAAAACAGCAAGAAAAAATTAAATTGAGGCATCCAAGTGAGCAAAATGAAAAGAGATAAGGAGGTGAGTTTTTACATAGATGGAAACATTAAAAATAGAATCAAAACTGCCATTCTTACACAGGTTGCGTTTTCTCCTTTATAAAACTATTATTAAATACTTTATAAACATAATTACATCATTAAAAAGTTTATAAACATTACCCTTCTCAACCACATAATGAAAATTTGAAAATTATTCTTTCGGAAAATGGCCACCTGAAGGAAATGACCCTGCATGGATCATAAAATAATCAGAGGAGTATGATTTGTAAAAAGTAGTCTGAACTTTCATGAGAATCAAAGAAAGAGATTTTCTTAGTGCTTTGAAGAATAGGAACTCTTTTCCTTCTATTACCTTTATTGTCTTGCAAGCTAAATGGATATACTGTGTGTCCTTTTGACATCTGTAACCCAAGGTAGATAATAGCGATACAGCCCAAATATGTCACCCATTTAAATCCCATGTGCGGAACATCATGATGAAAGACTGAACTAGCAAGACAGCCCACCCCATCTGATAATAAAGAATAGCAACCAATGGGATAACGGTTTTTATGTATCCAAATAATAACGATTATAATTACAAATTACATACTAATAAATTAACATTTACTAAGCTTTTCTACATGTCATATACTGTCTAGCACTTTACATGCTTTCTTTATAGTAATCCGTACTTCATAAGTCAAAGGAAAATGATATCCTTGTATTCTTTTTATTTAGTTCTTTTTTGGTTTGAATTCCAGGGAATTTCTGTTTGATCCCAGCCCTTAATGACTGTGCTCTTACTGACACTTGTGATATCTTAGAAGCAAGAGTGTGGCTGAGAAAGCCAGGGCAGTAGAGGGCATGAAGATGAGCTGCTTATTTTGACCAGAGCTGTGCAGACTTGAAAACTGAGGAAATGTTTATAGGTTATTCATTTTTGAGAAACCATTTGAAAATATGCATTACAGTTTACAATGGTAGTACAAAGGATTGTGTGGGCCATTTGAGCATAATAATGGTATTTTCATGAGAAAATAAATTATCTTCTCCTGCCTTCAAGGAGAGCCTTATGTTGGAGGGGGTACTTCATGAAGGTGGCTAAATATGACAGCTATTCATTTCACTGCCAAGGGGCATCCCCAACCCCCCAGCCCCGTCTGAGGGCATCGGTGCTTTCTCAGTGCATTGGCATAGTCACTGTTTAGGTGACTGTGGGTAGAGTTGAGTGGACTTGCGTTTATGTTCTCCTTATCTGATGGGTAAAAATTTTTTCTCCTTTTATAATCTAAATTTAGTTATAGCATTACCATCATAGTTCAGTATTTGTTCTGAATTATTTCATAACCAAGTAAAATGTCACCAAAAAGCTAAAGGGTAGAAGGAAAGAGGGAGGGTGGAAGGGAGGAAGATATTCTTTTAATACAATAATATTATATATGGTTGACATTTGATGAGCTGTTTTCATTCAACTCTGTTCTTTCTTTTGCCACCATTCAAAACATCATGAAGTTAATTCAGCCTTCAAGGACAGTTAGAAAATTAGAAGTGTCACCAGAGAAATGTGAGACACAGAGAAGAGTTCAGAGATGACATTACCCAATACCCATTCTTTATCTGCGAGAACTGGTGACCAGAGAGATGAAGTGACTAGTCCATGGGTAAACTAAACACAGCTTGTTCTTTTATCTCTCTCTTTCTTCTGTAACTTAACTTCTAGTTATGGGGTGTTATTGCTTTTTATCATCTCTGCTTAATTTGGACATTAAAAATTGAAGAGGAGATTTAAATCTACAATATTGATATTTATAAATAGGCTGTGAAGGAGCCCACATGGAAACATCTGGAGAAAAAAAGATTTGGGCCTCTTTAGGAATTCCATGCACTCATACCATCCTGTAAAGCTCCCATTGCAAAGAAGAATTAAAATTGTCCTTTGAAATTTTGACCAATAGTTAGGGGACACATGGTGAAATTTAGGTTTTTGGGATTTTTTTGTAATAACCTAATGGCAGTTTTGAGTGAGCTTTATCTAAATCAGAGCTGCCCCATGCTAGCCAAACTCATGAGTCTACCTTCAAAAAAAAAAAAAAAACATAAAAGTTCATTGGTGAGTGGTCAGACATGAAGAAGGATGACAACCAAGTCAGTGTTTCATAAATCTCAATTTATTCAATTTAAAGGACTCAAACAGTGTCCTTCTCACTTCTTTGGGGTTACAATATCAAGTCTTTCATCAAAGGGTATAAATAGATCATGTTGTTTTCTTTCCCTTAGCAAAATTGAAATTGGCAAGCAAACCAATGTTAACCTGTACCCTTTAAAAAAAAAACTATTAATGTTCCATGAAACCTACACGTCTGAGGACCACTGGGTTAGATAATGAATAACTTCATGATGAAAAATCCTGGACTTGGTTCTCTTCCTTTGTATTTGAATGAATGAAAAGGGGAAGTATAAGGATGTTGAAAACATCCATACAGGCAAATTAAAGTCATTCAGTCAAAACGTTTATTTGAATTCCTTAATTAAACCTTATAGATATTAATACTGATGTTCGCAATAATATTAATACAGTTTTTGCCTATATTGGCAGGCACTGTAAAAGTGTGCTTTGCCAAGTTATGGCCAGAATGTGTCATAAACAGTGAACTTGCCCACTAGTTTGCATAGTGTATTATTCAGCAAAAATCAAAATGTTTTAAATTTACCTATATCTAATTTGATGAGTTAAAGAAAATTTACACCGAACTTAACCAAATACATTTTAAAAAGGGGTTTTCCCTAAAATTGAACTTTATATAACTGGACAAACTTTCTAAGATGTTGGTTTGTATTTTAAGGTATGCATTTTTATTTCAAAAAGCAGTTGCCTTCTAGCATATTGTATACAATTGAGTCATGAGAATGAGCTTATCATATTTTAGCTACAAAGCTTAAACCTCCTTTGCAGGATTAAAAAAAGAGTTTCATTAATCTACTATTATTCATTTAATAAACTGTTTGAAACTGCCCAATTTCGCATTCAAGTAAAATATTCTAAGCTCTTCTTAGCAACAGGTTTTAATTTAACACAGATCAAAACGATGTGGTCAGACTAAGTAATCACCAATGCAAAATGATAAAAATCCATGCAGCCTGTTACATCACTGTCAAATCCTAAATTGAACCAAGTCAAGCTACTGTATCTCCCAGCAATTACTCTCAAATTTACCAGCTTGTTTAAAAGTAAATAGTTGGGATTTTGTCCATGTTTCATAAGGAATTAATTCTATGGGGAAGGCTTTATACTAAAATCAGTACTACAATTTCACTCCTTTTCTGACTATATATGATGTTTGGGGCAGATCTTAATTAAGACAGCAGAATGAAGGGGCCACTTAATGAATAGTGTCGAGAGGAGGTAGTCCCAAACCTCCAGATCCAGAAAGTACCAGCTCTGCAATAATTTTTGCAACCAATGTACATTCACCTGCAGGCAAACTGCCTTTGAAATAAGTGCACACATGCCAAATATGGATCCCATACTTACATTTTTTCCCCAGGATACTTCCTTTTCTTTCTTAAGTTTGTTTTTAATTCTCAGATGTCACATGCCATGATATCTTTCCAAATAGTACCATGGTTTGCTTTAAATAAAAAATACCCACCCACCTTGAATTTAAATATGTACTGTCTGTTCTAAAAAAAAAAAAAAAGTGAAATTAAAGAGATGACCACATAGAGGAAAGGACCCTACAAAATATCTAGGGATCATATGAAAATACACTTTCTCAAAGAGAATGCTAAATAGGACAGTTATGGATTTAAAATATGAAGTTGAAAGCTACAAAAGAATAAAATGCTCTCAAACGGCTAAGCTTGCTGTGCTATAATGAAAGCTTTTATGTAGTGGACAGGAGAGGAGAGGTTATTAACACCCTATGCTGGGTCAGTTAGGCACTGAAGGACAAGAAGTTTGCTTTGCACCCTAGGCGTTCTGAACATCAACACATGTTTGCTTTCCAATTTGTCACTACATTAAAATACATTTTTAAGTGGCTTATTTTTTTTTCTTTTTTCTCCATACAATAATCTTCTCATCATGGCTGGTTAGAGAAACCAATCGCAGAAAATGAGAGCCCACTTGCCCTGCTTTGTGATTAAGAAATATGCACTCATATCCATCATTTTTTTTGAAGAAAGACGCTAAACAAGGAGTAAAATTTGGGCTTCGTGTTAAACTTCACAATCCAAAGAAGCAGCCACAGGTTCTAACTGCTCAGAAGATTTTGTGATAGACAAATACATTCCAATTTAGGTTTTATCTTATTTTTTAAAAAGTTCCTAAAAATGATGCAAAGATTTCTGAAAAATTTCTTATTTTAGTCCCTGCACAGCAAACGCCCACCTGATAGAAGATGGCTTATGAAGTAGGTAAATCCAGGTTGGGGAGAAAATGGCTGTATAACACCACTTCTCCATCTCAAGATCACAGTTCTATGGTAAAGGCATCACTAGCAAATATAAGCACATACTGAGGGCGCAATAAATGTTTCCTGGGTGAAATTCTCATGGAAATTGCATATGATTCTCTTAAATATATATTTTTCCAATTTCTTTCTTTTTCAAGTTCACTCCTTTCGGTGAAAAAAATATATAACTTTTCTATCCCATGCTAATAACTTTTAATAATTCTGACTCCTTTAAAAGGAGCCAATTTCAAAGGAAAGCTTATCAGTGGTGTCCTAAGAGCTATGGGGACTAAGCATTTAAATAGAGCTGCCCAGCTTTCAAAACAGGGCCACCAGACCCCTTCTTCCTGCGGGCAGACTTTTTATTAAACTTGGTATTAAACAATGTTGCCTGGAGCCCGATTAACAATTTATGCCTTCCTAAAGCAGATTAGCGCAAGTCTGTCATTTTGGTTTTTTAATTCTTAATTTGTATTTAAAAACAGAATGTGCCTCTGAATTTACACTTTCATTGTATTTTATTTTTCACTATTCCAATATTGTCCTTTCTGAGAGTTTTTTTTTCTTTTATGGTTGCAGTATCAAAGTATATTACTATATATTTTCAATGAAAAATAAAGCAGTTGCTCTTTTTTGCTAAGTGAGTTTTTTAACCTCTCATTCAAATAATTCTGTATGTTCTTCTTAAGACATTTGGAATGTTACTTAAGCAAAAAAAAATTGGGAAAATTAGTATAATAATATTAAAAACTAATACATAGAGAACACTTACCTTTTAGGTACTAGTCGAAGTGTTTTACATGAATTTAATGTTTACAAAAATGCTCTGAAGAAAATGCTCTCAATTTCCCACTTTTAAAGACAAAACTGGGGAACAGCACTGGTAAACAAGTTGCCCAAGGTCACACAGCTAGTACCTGTCATAGCTAAAATTACATATTGGCAGCCTTAATTGCCTAAACTCTTAACTATTATATGGTTTTTGTCTTTTATGCTAATATATCTCTATATATTCAGACACATGATGGACAGATATATAGATTCAAATTGTATGCCAAATCAAAACATGTCAACGATGTAGGAAAGATATATTGTATATGCAATACATACAATGTACACATTTCTCAGGACTCAAAATATAATTAGAAAGAAAACACATCTTTCCTTTTCATCTCTCAATGAATTTATCAGTATTTGCACATAACAAGTTAGATCAATAATGATAGCCCAAAGCAGCCTTTCACAAAAGCCTTTCAACTTTAGTTCTGGCTCTTTGCTTTCATTTGAGTCAGCCTCGCAGTTACTCACTGTTGATCCCAAGGGGACCTGGCAAGGGAGATTCTGAAAGTTCGAATTCATCATTCATTAACTTATTAATTTTATAACATTTATTGAGGGCCTCCTGTGCCCAGGGCTGAACAGACAATAGATGACAGGACAAATATATACTTATAATTTGGGGAAAATAGTTAAATCTTTTCCCCTTAAATTCTATAGAAGATAAAGCGCGAATGGACTACAGAATGATGAGTACAAAATTAAACCATAACTTTACCAGTTAACAATTAGGTCAATATATGTTTACAATCTCTGGAATAGTAATGAACTTCCTAAGCACAAGCCAGAACTTGAAAACAAAGTGAAGGAAGACAGCAGCATTGAATGCATGCTCTATTAATAAATGTCCAATAGTGCTAGCTTTGTACATAATAAATAGGACATTCAGAGTTCATTATATTTGCTCTTATCTCCATACTTATATCATATAGGAACAGAAAAATTAGCCTTTAGTTTCAGGTTATGTTATGATTTGTAGGGTCTCTATTCATTTTCACATTTGGCTTTTTACCTTCTGCCCCAGCTTAAAAAGAACCACCATATCCCTCTTCACTACCAACAGTTTATTAAGAGGTTTATTTTTGATGATATGCCCCCAAATTTTTCCATAGTGTTCCTTTCCCGAATTATCATTCCCATTTCCCCAGTGAGTCTACCATAATCATACAGCTTTACATACACTGAGCAGTAGAAATACATCCCAGCAAGGAATGCTTTTTTTACAAGACTAGCTGAAATTTAGGGTTTAGGCAAGAGGAGATCAATTCAATAACCTTTTAACGAATACTTCTGTGCAAGACATTGTTTTGGGTGCCATAGATACCATCATGCTTTGAGGTCAGGGTGGTTACAATATGTATTGAATATTAAATATGACTGTCAGGAGCTGCCATTTAAAAAATTTATTCAATAAATAAATAGGTATTCTGTCAGGATTAAGTCTTTTAGTCGTGAAATAGATTCAGATCTACCGTTGCTAAATCTAAAGTCTAATGTATTGACACTGAAACTTGGCACTTCTATTCAGCTGTCATGGTTGCTTACTCTCATCTTCACTTGGACAAATCTTGTTGGATCTTCAGGAAAGAGGTCAAGAGTCTGTTTCTCCAGGAAGTTTTCCTGATGTGCACTAAGTTATCCTGCTCCTGTCTTAGAGTTCTCAAGGCATGATCCTATAATAGACCTTACTTAGCTTCAATGCAATTGTAAATACATGCTTCCAAAAGTCTCTACATTATTATCTAGGTCTCAACTATCATACTGGAAGCATCAGAGCGAGGCCTCTGGGACTTACTTTTACTGACAAATGGCGAGAACACATTAGATGTTCATTGAAAGAACAAGTGGAGAGTGCTCATTTTTAAATTCTGGACTATATTTATATGCTCTTACATTATTTATGTAGGGTGTTAATTTTCTTTTCTTGTTATCTTATTTCCTTTGAACACACTGTTTAAAGGACACTGTAATACACTTAAGAAAGTTAATGCCAACCTCCTAGACTGTCCAGACCAAAGGGGTACAACCAATAAAAGGGTGATATTCCTAGAATAACCTTGGTGACTTTGGCCAAATATCTGAAATAGTGTTAGAGATCCTATAACTGGTGAGTCTCCTAACATAATACTCGAATTTGCTTATCTAAAAGTTGACATTTCTTTGGTCACTCCACCACACAGCATAGAATTATTTACAGTTTTTATTAAGGTTGAAAACTGATGCTGTATATTTTCTCTTTTCGGTGTAGACTAGTACGATAAACCTTGGTTATCTTTTGGTTTATTATCCACCCGTAGTACTACATCAAACTGAATCTACAAAACAATTTACGGAACACTGTTAGGTACATGTTTTATGAACAAAATCATTTTTCCCTTAAATCCTACCCTGGAAATGTTTCTTGGGGTGTTATAGGAAGTCTAATACCAGATTTTACATACCTTCCTATAACCTTCAACATGGTTGTAGAAAATAGATTGGATTAAATTCAACTGATTATGCAGCCGTGCTTCATTCCTTAAGTGGCAGTCAATACATATACTAGGATCTTCATGAATACTGTTTGGCAATGAAACACGCGCTTCAGCCCAGCTGAGCATGCCAAGTGCTTTGTAAGGTTGTGCAATGAAGTGGAGAGGTTTATGTGACGTCTTCTAGACTTCCCCGACTTCTGTGATATCCATCAGCCTGAAGTCAAAGGTACATAGGATTTTAAACTTACTGATCAATAGAAGTTGGTTTATTTTATATAAACAGACTTCCTGGACTAAAATAGGTACCCTAATACATTCTGGGAATTTTCTCTATTACATCTCACCAGTATTCGAAATGTAACTTCCGAAGATAAGGAGTAGAAACTATGAGTTCAGAAATATTAGAAAAGTGATTCCCAGCATTGTTTTTTTGCCTCTGCACCATTTAACACTCTGGATCAGAAACATCTCACATGGACACAAGTGATCTAAGTGGATAGGGGCAGCCCTCCCCCACACTTCACCTCCCCAATTTAGAATGATAAGTAGAGACTTAAAGGATTTTCAGGAGTGATTAAGCTGGTAGGGGTAAAGGAGAAGCCCATAAGTAAGCCTATTAACAGAGGAAAGGCGATCAGAAAAGTGAGCTACAGTAATTCATGGTGAGCACCCTAAAGATTTGATTACTTCTTACTCTTTCTAAGTGTTTTCAGCCTGTGTATTAGGATGCTTTGGGTTATGGGTAAGAGAAAAATCCCATTTCTGACTGGATTAAGGAATAAATAAAATTGTATTTAACAGAAATGAGAGCCCAGAATAAAACAGGCTCCAAGTAACCCAAAGATGCGTGACATGGTCAACAACATGGGCAGGATCTTTGTTTCTCTATCATGCTTCCTTCAGCATCGGAGCTATTCAGTGTTCCTCCTCAGACTTGAGGATGGTTGCAGTGGCCGGTGGGGTGACATATTTCCTTATTCTCGTCTAGCAGAAGAGAGAGAATAAGCTCCCTCACAATCAAGGATGAAGGGCAGTACCCTTCAGTCCCACTGAGCCAGCTCAGGTCATAAGAACATTCTTAAGACATCACTAATTGCTGAGAAATTCCATTTGCTTTTCAGACTAAAGATTCATTCTTGGAGTCAGTGTCCCTTGACGTGTGTGTGTGTGTGTGTGTGTGTGTGTGTGTGTGTGTGTGTGTGTACGCATGTGTGCATTTTAGGGAAGGAAGATACTGAAACAAAACAGATTCTATTAGGAAGAAAGAAGGTGAGACAGGGATTCTGGGTAGGCAGTAAGTAATCTCTTAGAGTCAGTATTGCTCAAAGTGAAAAATCTAGGTATTGTTTAAGTGACATACAGATGGGATTCAGTTTAATAAACTATAGTTTTAGAGGTAATTAATATCTAGACCAAAGCTCTCCTATTCCATCAAGTGAGGGTTCCTTGCAAAATGGCAGCTAGAGCAACACTGACCCATTTGAGTGACCACTGTTCCTATCTTTAATTTTACTCTGTGCGTGAAGTGGCTTTCTGGTGTATTTGTTTTGGAAATAGACTGACTAGAAATACATCAGTGTCCAAAAAGAAAATTTTTTTTCATCCAGGGATCTGAGACTTAACTAGCTGGAAGGAAAGCATAATCTTATTTTGTTCTCATAGTCTCATTTAGAAAATAACCTTAAAAATTGTCAAAGGCCACGTGAGCACTTTCTTTCGCTCTCGGGGCCATAGCTGGGTCTTTAAATTTTCTAGCCTTTTCTGAAGTGTTTCCTTAAGCACCATTTTTGCCCTTAGCACTGTCCTAACCACTGGAGCTTTAAGAAAGCTTTAAGAAGTGTTGTTTAACAATAGCATCACAAACAATTTTCTTTTCTCTTTATTGCTAAAAATACACCTTGATTTTTTCTTTAAGAACATTTTTTTTTCTTTTGGGTTTTATTTAAAAGGCAGATAAGCTGAAATGCAGATGTTTATCTAAGTCCAAGTCAAACAGTATGAGAAATAATTACAAATCTTAAAAATGCAAGTCCAGTAGAGTGCTGTGACTGTGATTTGGGTGATCTTAGACAAAGTGGGGGTCTGGGGTTGCTTTTTTAACAAATGCATTTCTGTGGGTGGGAGGTATGCCACACCAGATGTTCCCGAAAGATCCTATAATGCATTTAAAATCTTACATTTCTGTCTTAATCTTATTTTTAGTCCCTTAGAGCTGACCTTTGCCACAGTGTGGATTCACCTTTCTGAGAATGTTTATGACAAAATGTCTTTTTTTTTCTTTTCTTTTTTTTGCCTAACAATTCAGGGGCTGAATTAAGGAGCCATTGTCATAAAAGCTTCCTATTTAGCTAGATGAGTTCTATGTGAAACTTTGAAGAAAAGGGTCTCTTATCATTGAGTTCTTACACTGTCCTACTTCTGCGTGACAAGGGGAGTCCCAGGTAGACTGCGCAGGGACAATGATTTCCCAGGCGGACTGATGACCCCTTGGGTATTTAGTAAAGTTTCCTCCCATAAAATGAAGAAAATGGTAGTTTCAACTTCATAAAGGTGTTCTGAGAAGTAACTGAGATAATGTGGAAAAGAAATCCAGCAGAGTGTTGAGCACACAGGAAGCGCCCCAAAATGTCAATTGTACGTGTGGCTGCTACTGTTGTGACCATTAGTTCTTACAAATTTTAAATCAACTTGAGGGTGTTGGGTATTTTAACATGCTGCCAGCTTTTTTTTTTTTTTTTTTTAATTTCACTGATTGGAATGGAGCACCGCGTTTTTTTTTATGTCACAAATGTAATGTGGCACTGGGGGCACCATGCCCATAATTCTACTTGCTAAAACGTGTTTTGGCTGACACAATGAATGTGGCGAATGTGGCTCAAATTCAGAATTTCCTCAGAGCCTCTTCAGCGCTGTTCCCCAGAAAATCTGCAACCCGAGCTGCTCTCCTCCTTTGGGCTTGCAAAGGTGTGAACTGACTGCAGCCAAAAGGAAGTAAAAACGGGAGACGCGAATTCTGTTCACACAGCGCTGCGGTGGCCTGTGGGTATCATTCTAACCCGGCTGCCAGCCTGCCCTGTTCCTGGGGTAGTGGCGGCGGTAACCAAGCGATCACACCTGTGGTCCAGAAACACAGGGCGCTCACGTGAGAATGCGCACATGCTCACACACACACCAGACCCACTACCAGAAGCACCTGTAACCGAGCGGGGAAGAGATGGTGACCCGAGAGCCTCCTGAACTCGCCCCCACCCCCAACACACCAACTCCACAGCTACATATGAACAGCCTCCTCTGAATAAAACCCTTTAACACTGGCCTAGCAACTCCTACAAGGGGCCACATCAGGCGGATAGGAGAGGCTGGGCTCTCTCTCGTCATAGACCCCACGTCCTGTGCAGTGACCCAAAGTTGGCGAGGGGGGACCTCCACACCCAGAGCTTCTTCCTGGGGGGCAAACAGTTGGAAAGTTTGAACCCCAGGTCGGGCAACAACAACTTTTTAAGACCTGCCTCTGTTAGATGAGCCCTCGAAACCTCTAGCTTGAAACCAACAGGGCTGTCCCGGGAGGCCCACGGCCACGGGCTCTGAGAGGGGCCCTAAGGGCTCACTCTGACTCACCATCCGAGGACGCGAGGTCCCAGCCTGCAGCAGTCCGCCGGCGCCCCAATTTCGGGGTGGGGGCTGCTTTGCTGGTGTCGGAGCTTCTGCCAGAGGCGCAGGCGAACGATGTGACACGTCTGGGGCTGCTGCTGTGCGCTCTGCGACAGAGGCTGGTGGCGCCGTCTCAGCACGGAGGGAGCTTGGCCCTCAGCGCCCCGTGTTTCAGGCTACCGCCCAGGGGGACCCTTGTCCGCCTGGCTTTGGTGGCCCGGCGCTGGTCCTGGGTCCCACAAGGCCAAGAGATAGATGGGTTTCGGCAGGCTGCCGCCACCCTGTCTTTCTGGGAAAGAGGCCTTGCTTGCTTGGCCTTGAACTTCACCCTGAGGGGGTGGGTTTCGGGTTAGGCAGAGACCTGAGGGCCTAGGACAGGCTCTCAGGGCGCACACGCTCGCTCTGCGGCTTTGCGCGGTCCGTCCTCTCGCTGCAGCTCACGGGAGCGTCCAGGTGGAGCTTATGTGCTCGCGGCAGCCCTGCTCTTTGCAACTGCCATCCAGGGACACCTGTGGGTCGCCTGGCACTGGTGGCCAGGGGGGCCTACGCTTATAGTCCCACTGGGTTGTATATATTTGCATGGGCCTTTTTCATATAAAGTTTATTTTTATGTTTAAAAATACAATTATATGACTACAAAAATTTGCCAAATAAGTTACTTTGTGTCATACTGATCGTAGTTAAAATTTTTATTTCTTAGAGACTTATAGAAACATGTTCATTTCAAATTTCAATTCCTATTCATAATTTTTGCAGAGTATGGGATCTATATAAGACATCTAAGCATAAAAAAAATTACAATTAGGTTAAATACATCTGAGGGAAGTTGAATGAAAATAAGTTCAGTAAGAAAAAGAGTGGCATAAAAATATTGACCATTAAAATTATCTTGTTCACATATGTTTAAATGAGACATTTTGGCTTCTGAATAGCTATTGTATTAAGATTTCATTGGAAATTTTTTAAGTGATTTGATACTTTGTTTTAATGTTAATATTGGCCCTGGCAGGTTGGCTCAGTGGACAGTGTCAGCCTGGCATGCGTGTATATCCTGGTTAGATCCCAGTCAGGGCCCACAGCAAAACTAACCATCTGCTTTTCTCCCCCACCCTCTCCCCCTTCTCTCCCTCTGGCTCAGCTGGTTCAAATGTTGGCCTGGGCACTAAAGATAGCTCAGTTGATTCCAGCATCGGTTTCAGACAGGACTTGCCGGGTGAATCCCAGTCAGGCCACATGCAGGAGTCTGTCTCACTATCTCCCCTCCTCTCACTTAAAAAAAAGTTAATATTTATATTTACAATTGGCCAGAAATTACATTATTTTCAACAACTTCAATTTTGAGAAAAATATTTTAGCACTAACTTAATGTTAAAGAAATACATACATTTTTCTGCATTATTTTAATTGATGTGAAGCAAAGAGTTTGAAGCCCACTGCGGCAGACCAGGAAAACTAACGTGCATGTGCTCTACCATTCACACTGGTACAAATTTAGTTGACATGCCTCTGCTCTGAGGCCCTGGTTCATCCCTAAATTCATCAGTTGAGGCACTTCTGTAGCCAGCATTAGATTTCCCCAAAAACCCAGTCCAGGTAGCTCTGAACCAAGCCCACACTAATTCCTTTGGACAATGTTGGGAAAACAGCTGTGTTAGGCTTAGTCACTTGCACTTTGCCTGATTGGTGCATCAGCACAGGGCAGCGCCATGTGTGTATAGTCTCTGTAAGGCTATGGGTGCTTGTGCTCAGGGAGGATTGCGGACTGCCTGCCCGCCACTATGAGGGATCATTTTTGCTGTTTGTTTACCTGAGAAGCGGTCTCCCCTGCCTATTTGCTCACCCACCATTGCGAGCCTCCATTAAACAGGAATGGACCACCACTTTCTGGCTCCGTGGTGTCTCTACCATCTGCTCGAATCCAATGTGGACCCGCCTGGCCTCGGCCACCAGCATTACAGACTGTCATTCCCTTAACATGAGTGGAGAAAACAGCAAACCTCCAGGTCCCTCCTGGCAGGCTTCCAAGTTTAAAGTCTCCTGAAAACATTATGTTGATAAAAAAATAAGATACATAAACCCACATGGAGTCAGAAGAATCTAATTCTCTATTACCCTAACTCTCTGATAATATTATTTTGCTGACGGTACACTCAATTTACATTACTAAACACAATACCTAACATCCTAGTTTTCAACTTAAGAACTCAGGTTTAAGTGATTTAACACTTTTTTTCTGAAACAAACCAGCAGCTACCTATAGTAGCAGCATTTCAAGCCTCCTTGACATCACCTGTCTCTCACTCCAGCCACTGCCGTGACCACTGGTTCAGATCCACTTCTTACAGCTGCAACCTGACCGTCGGTCCTGTGTCATGCACATCTTGTCTTCTCTGGGGCTTCTCTGTTGATGCCACAGAGTGAGACACCCAAGAACCTGTTCCATGCTAAACCCTATCCAACCCAGAAGTGTAGACTGCTTATCCCAGGAGGAGACCGTTTGGCAAATGGGGGGTAGAAGCTCATGGGTAAATGTTTCTCCCTCTCTTTCCCTGGAGGCATAGCCCTGAAATGCATTTCACAGGGCTTTTGGGTGATCCCATTAAGTGGTGGCCACCTTGGTAACATTTTCTTGATTTGCTGCCCCGAAATACTGCTCTCTGGGAAAACACTCCCCAATAAATGATTTGCATACAAAAAATTGAGGGAAATGAGCTACAATTCTAGAAATCAAGGCCACTAGCAGGTTGAACTGCTTTCCTAGCCCAATTCTGTGCCCCTTTGTTATTACCTGCTCCGAATTCCTCCAATAGCCATGCATTCATTCATCTTCACTCTTTCATTTATTCATTCTTATTTATTTTCAACAAGTATTGATGGTTTGCCTACTGTGTCCTAATTTTAGCAGATACAATAATGAACATAATTCCTTCTCCTTTCACTGAGAATTTTATGTCTTCAAGCAAATTCTCAAAAAGCGGCAGTAGGGGACACTTCGATGCATTTTCCTCAAATCTGAAAACACAGGTGCAAGCTGCTTTGCAGGCTGGATAATGGATGATGGGAAAGAAAGGGTATTAGAACCCACATAATGAAAGTACATAATAGGCCTGACCTGTGGTGGTGCAGTGGATAAAGCATCTATCTAGAATACTGAGGTCTCCAGTTCAAAACCCCGGGCTTGCCTGGTCAAGGCACATATGGGAGTTGATGCTTCCTGCTCCTCTGCTCTTCCCCCTCCCCTCTCTACAATAAACTAATAAAAAAAGAAAGTACATAATAAAGGCTGCAATCTGCCCATTGGAAAGTCTCCCAAACAGTACACAATCACAGACATTCAGAAGTGGGGCTATGCACATTATACTGCAAGGACAAAAGAGTTAACACCAAAGCTACATTTCCAGACCACAGACCAGCAACCGGTGTCCCATCCTGTGCGGAGTTCAGCCGGAAGACAGAGGTGCTGCTGCTCAGCTCTTGGGTGAAGGGCTCTGGAGAGGAGATGGTGGCTTGGTGGCTGAAGGGAACCGCAGACTAGGAAGTGCAAAGCCCAGCCCGCGCAGTTAGCTGCTGCTTAAACAGGTTTGCACGGAACGTGACTGTACATCTGTATAACTGCCACTAAAAGTCCTTTTCTAAGGCCTCTGCGGAATTAGTTTCCTCTTTTCCAGTTGTCCTGTCAGTTGGCAGATGCCTCTGGGCAAGGGGGCTCTTCCTAAAAAGCTCTTAAATAATGTTGGTTAAAAATTACTTTTAAAGCTCTCTGCTAAATAGCACTTGCCCTCTTGCCCTGCTCTCCCCGGCGCAGTGCTTTCCCCAGCCCTATCTGACTTGCCAATTACTTCCTTCAGAAACCTCCCTTGTTCTGACACCTGTGCTGACACAACATCTTGTCCTGGCAGGCAACTGCCAATTCTCATTGGAAAATGATTGCTAAACATTTCAGCACCAGCTCACAAGAGGAGCTCCCTCCTCTGCCCACTGGCAACCTAGAAATTGCCATTGTTCCTAATCATTGTGAGTCCAAGCCCTCCTCTTTGTAACTCTCTCCCTGTTCCAGGCCCTCCATACCTTCCTGCATTCTGGAACAGCTTGGGTGGGACGGCCTGTCCTCAGAGGACCATGGCTTACCTGACGGTGTCTTCGAGAATAGAAAGGTACACGGAAGGACTTACCAAAAAGAAAAGAAACCTGGACAGCAGGCTGGGAAGAAGCCAAATTGCACTGGGCAGTGCTGATGATTTCAGAAAGGGGCCACCAGGACATGTCAAACAATTAAACCATTCTTGTTGTTAACTTTATTCAGGATTAAACTCTTCAGGCCATTTTCATGCATCCTAGATTGACCAAAATATCTTCCATATATTTTTTAAAGGCATTAATTAAGTTTAGCTCTGACACCCAAGAGGAATGGTCCCTGACCTGGGCCCTGTCCTCCAACCAGGGATTTCAGATGAGGCTAATGGTTGTTGCACGATCAGATCTGTGTCACATATTGAATGTAGGTCAAAGGATGACTGCACCCTGCAGAAAACAGAAATAACCTTTCTACGACACCGTTTCATATTAGCATAGGCCCATCTGCTCAGGATCAGAAAGAAACTGTCTTGTATCTAAAAGAAATCACATTGGGAGGAAATCACATTTTGAAGCCAAGGTAAACAAGAGAATTCATTTCTGTAAGCTTTTATTTACTGATGCAGATAAATCTTGACCTGAAACGAATGAAAAATCTGAACATGTCCTGCTAAAGTTTTGAACACTGATGCCTGAACTGCCAACTTTGAATCGTTTTATACTATAACCTTCGACTTCCTACTTTCCAAATGTCTAGCTTCAAAAAGTCTGAAACTTTGAAGTAAAAAGCATTACAATTCATGTTAACTCATTCATGAAATCCAATAGAAATGGATCAAGTCACACATATGAATGATTAAATGTAATTGTTTCTTATCAAGTTGCTACAATTAAAATTATAGTCTTACTACTGAGGAGATATCATACCCAATTTGGGATAAATTGGCAAAAATGAGAACTAGAAACTCTTTTATATTATAACTCTCTCTAAATATATTCTTGAATGATATATATCATTAACTCTAATGTATTTTAACTATAATTATAGGAAAAGTACTTTAGTAAGCACCAATCAACCAGTTAGTGATGCTTTATATGATAGTTTACTTTTTAAATGAAAATATTTAATGAATTTTAAAATCCCGTTCAGTAGCACATAGAATTAGGTATTACTTTTATTGAGCTATAATAAACTGCTGTGAGTGTGAATAGCTTTCAACCCATGCTTCAATATACTGTAGTTTCTATACTGGATCCCTGAAATAATTTAAAACATTTATTTTCTATTAGTAAAAAACATGACTTTAAGAATGCAGCGAAAGTGATGTTTGGGAGAACCATCAATATTTAGGTGATAGAAAATGTAAAACTAAATAGCTTAGGGCCAATTCCATTCTACCATGTAAAATAATGCTGATCGGAGCAAATCAATTCTTTGAAGATGTAGCCAATAGGATATACTGTAACTCAACTAAAGTTAGGCCAATTGCAAATCCTATGTATAGAGTGTAGCATTACTCATTGCTCCTGTATGTGCCCTGACCAGGGATCGAACTGGCAACCTCTGCACTTTGGGATGATGCTCTAAACAACCAAGTTATCAGGCCAGGGCCAAAACAGTGATTTTCATGTTTCCATATCTAAAGAGCACTGCCACAGAGAAGCAGATTTGAAGTGATTAAGTTTAGGAGCCATTGCCTGTTTTGGTATTACTGCCTTATTTGGCTTCGCCCCAGTCAGGAGCCCCTAAATAAATCACTCGGTCACAGTCACTTTCCCTCAGTGTCCTCCCTCTGTAAGTTAGTGTGAGGATTAAATGAGATATAGAGCCATCACACAGTTCTTGGCTCTCAGTAGGTCCTAAATAAATCTCAGCCATTTTAATTAGTATTATCATTTTATTATTAATAATTTTTCCTTATCGATTATTGTATGCAAGTAAAAGTATGACTCCTGAACCCTCACACTCTCTCTCTTCTCTTACACATATATGTGCGTGCACACACACACATACACATAGAAAACCAGCCAGCTCTTTTCATAAAATCCAACCAGGATCATCTAATTTGACAGTAGACAAAGAAGCACCACATGGCAACCAGGAAACAGATGACCTAAGACCTGTTTCCCTGACAATGACCGTACAGTAAAATATGGTTACCAAGCAGGAGTTTGACTTTTAAAAAATGTTTTCAATATCTGTACCCTCTTACACCAAAAAAGTAAAGGGAGTCTCACATGTTTACTGCTTCTATCAAATAGTCCACTATATTATTTAAATCATTCATTTATGCAAACATTTTATGCATTTTTAGAAGTTACATCTGACTTTTTTTTTTAAACCTTGGGGTTTCTCAAAAAAATAAATGAGTCAGTTCCTGGACTTAAAAAGTTAATTTGCAATCAAATGTTAATTTTGCTGATTAAGTTGCACCAAACCAGAACAGTAATTCTCTTGGGGGAAAAAAATTACATTGTTGCTCTAATACAGAAGTTGGCAATCCATGGGTCAGGCCAAACCCAGCCATTGCCTGTTTTGTTATTACTGCAAGCAAAGAATAGTTTTTTCATTATTAAATGGTTGAGAATAAGTCAGAAAAAGAATAATATTTTATGACAGTTATATAAAATTGAAATTTCAGTGCCCATAAATAAAATGTTATTGTAAGAAATCATTTGTATATTATCTACGGCTGCTTTCACACTACAAAGCAGAGTTGAATAGTTAGTTGCAGCAGAGACCACGTCTGGCCCACAAAGCCTAAAATCTTTACTCTTTGGCTCTTTAGAAAAAAAAGTCTGCCAACTCCTGCTCTAATACAGTAAGTCCTGCTACAAAAACAAAAATTGTATAAGCACATCCAACATAGTAACAGGCTTGACACTAAAAATTTATTTAGAAGTCAGCTGTCCATGAATAGCAAATAATAAATGACAGTTTGACTCCTAGGCTAACCCACAAAAGCTGATTAACTTTTTTTTTTTCAGGGACAGAGAGAAAGAGTCAAAGAGAGGGATAGAGACAGATAGACAGGAACAAAGAGAGATGAGAAGCATCAATTCTTTGTTGTGACACCTTATTATTCATTGATTGTTTTCTCATATGTGCCTTGACCGCAGGCCTTCAGCAAACTGAGTAACCCCTTGCTCGAGCCAGCGACCTTGGGTCCAAGCTGGTGAGCTTTTTGCTCAAGCCAGATGAGCCCACGCTCAAGCTGGCGACCTCGGGGTCTCGAACCTGGGTCCTCCGCATCCCAGTCCGATGCTCTATCCACTGCGCCACCACCTAGTCAAGCAAAAAGCTAATTAACTTTTAATTTATATTTAACCATAGCACAAGAGCCTGAGCTATGACGTTTGGAAATAGGTGGCCATAATTGCAGAGAAGAAGAGGAAAAGATCTCTATAACCTTTTCCTGATAAAAGGTGTGGCTAAATGCATACAGCCCCTCTGCTGGGCGCTCTCATGCTCTTTGAGTCCAGACAGTTCTTCTATTGGGTGTTTTTATATTCCTCACACTAATTAGTCAAGGGCATTTGTAACTGCATACTATTTACTTCTCTTATTTTTCTTTTTTCCTTCTTTTCCAAGTGAGAGGAGGGTAGATAGAGAGAAAGACTCCTGCATGTGCCCTGACCAGGATCCACCCATCAACCCCCTCTGGGGCCAATGCTCTCTGCCCATCCAGGGTCATGCTAGCAACCAAGCTATTTTTAGTGCCTGAGGGTGAGGCTCCAAAGAGCCATCTTTAGCACCTAGGGCCAATGCACTTGAACCGATTGAGCCATGGCTGCAGAAGGGGAAAAGAGAGAGTGAGAGAAGTGGAGAGGGAGGAATGGAGAAGCAGATGGTCACTTCTCCTGTGTGCCCTGACCAGGATTGAACCCAGGACACCCACATACGGAGCTAACACTCCACCACTGTGCCAACCAGCAAGGGCTATCTACTTCTTAAATGAGGTTAGAACCATGTATTCTATATTATGTGTGATAAATGGTCAATATGGCCTTAATTTTCCCATATAGTCCCTGTCTCTTATTATTAGGTAATTTTCATAAAAATTTTTAAAAAATATTTTTTATTTTCTAAATGGTTATTTTAACTTTAAAACCTAGACCAACTTTCAACTTTTTAATTGCAAACCACAGTAAGAAATACATTTTACATTGCAACCTAATAGACACTTTCATATATATTTATAACTTGAAAAATTTTATCAAAAACAAAACAAAATAATCCTTCTACATGCAAAGCTGTTCTTCTAATCTATTCTATTCCATTTAATTATTTTTGAATTCTTGTCAGACTTACTAGTTTCATGACCAACTAATTGTCAGAATTCACAGTTTGAACATCTGGATCTATAGTATTTCAAAATAAATAGCTGAATACTCACACGTAAACTGAGTGGATCAGTTCTTTCCAGACTATTAATTGAACACCTCATAAGAGCCAGGCCCGGACACCATACCAGAACCTGGGATGTTATGATCAACAACACACTCTCCTTAACCTCAAAGGGCTGAATGTTTGGGTGGGAAGGTGACAGGTAAAGAGTACGTGATGCAGAGAGGTTGAACGTGGCTCAGCTTAGCCGGGGTATACACAGGCTATAGTATCAAGTTCCCAACAGCAAGTAAAACATATTTGACTCCCAGACCCAGACTTGCTTCTATTTAGCTAATATCTTAATTAACTTTGGATTTAGGACATGGCTTCCTGTTCTGCTATTTAGATAGATCTAATCTCTCTCCAAAGTTTTAAACTACTTTTTGAGAGTATAAAAAACTTTAAGATGTATTTAGCTTAAATACAGTTATAAACTGAATGTTAAGCATAGGGCTTACTGAAATTAGTCATTTAGAAGTTTGTTTGCTTAACTAGAAGAAGGCATTTGTGTTTTCCATTGTCATTTAAGTTCACTTTAATTCATTTTTATAACCAAATTATTAAATAATATTATTATTATAATGCATTTGAAATTGCAGAGCATTTATAATCATGGAAATACTAAATGAAATATACTTGCAATATATTTTTGTAACCCTAACCATTTTAAGCTTAATTATAATATACTATCCAATGGTGCAATTAGACATTTTATAAGCAAGCAGGGATATTCACACACACATAAAAGTATACAATACTCAATTGTTGTATTTAAAATTGTAGCTGTAAGAAAACTGTACCTGAAAGAGGTTTATCTCACATGTCTGAAAGATTTATAGTTAATTAAAGTAAAACATGGGTAGGAATTCCAAATGCACTGCAATTTCATCCATTTAACAAAGAACTTATTTTACTGGTATAAATTGTACATATGACAAAGCATAGGGTTTTCTGCTTTTACAAAATTATACCCACTCCCATTTATCTAAATAGAAAATTCCTACATATGTGTCCCGCTCCTACCCACCTTTCTCCAGGCCGGGGGTGGGGTGGAGTGGGCACTGGACCCACTGAAGTGAGCCCTACATTCAGTGCGGCGTCCCGTCATTCTGAACACGGGTGCAGTCTGAAGCAGAATCCTTCTGCTTTCCTCTTTCCATTTGCAGAACCGGAGTCCAAACCATTTCTTTTTGCCCAAACAACCACAGACACTGCCCACTTGTCTCCCTACGTTCTCTCTCCTGCTTCCATGAAATCCAGGCTCTTCACACAGTTATCTGTAAGATTTAAATCCGGAGGCATCAGTGGTTCACTCTGCACTTCCTGTCCTCGTTTCCACCACCCCTTTCCTGGTCCACTGCGCTGCAGTCCCATTTAACTTCTTTTTATTTCCCAGATGTGATGGTTAATATTATATGTCAACTTGGCTGGGCTGTGGAGCACATATGGACAAATGTTACTCTAGATACTCCCACGGATGTGGTTTTGAGATGAGATTAACTTCCAAATTGGTGGGCTTGGACTATAGCAGATTATTCCATAATGTGGGCGGGCCTCATCCAATCAGTTAAAGGCCTGCAGAGAACAAAGACTAACACTTCCTTCTCCTCCTCCAGCCTCGAGCAAGAAGGAACTCAACCAGAACATGGGTTTTGACCTAGAACTACAACCCTTTCCTGAATCTCCGGCCTACAAGTCTATCCAATCACATATGGGACTCTACAATGATATAAATCCAGATAGATAGATGATAGATCGATAGATAGATAGATAGATAGATAGATAGATAGATAGATAGATAGATAGATAGATAAGGTAGATGGGCAGACATCCTGTTGGCTCTGTCCCTCTGGAGAATGCTGACTAATACACCAAACATCAAACCTTTCCTCACTAGAACACCTTCATCACCTGTATCACTAGAACATCCTTTCTCACTAGATCACTTCGCTCTTGCTGCTCTCTGTCTCTGGAGCCCTATTCCCAGGATCAACCTGTAACTGCCTCCTTCATACCATTCGTGTCTCAGCTCAGAGTAGGTCAGCCAGGTACTCCAACACATGACCTCATTTCATTTCCTTCATCATCCTGAAATAATCTTGACTCACTTGTTTGCCTGTATCTTTTTTGTTCTCCCTGATTGATCTCAAGTTCCATGAGTAGAAACATCTGCTGGTCTTGATCCCTGTTAGGGTCATAGCACCTAGAACAATACTTGGGTACACAGTAAGCATTCAGTAAATATTTATTGAGTAGGTGAATGAACAACTTAATAAAGAAAGTATTTTTGTTAAATTTCAAATTATTTCTGAAGCCCTGTTTACCAAGACACAGAACCTGTTTAGTCAGGTGGTCATTCGCCACCTAGAATCCATATAACAAAATAGGGAGCCAGGTAGACCTCATATGAAAAAGTCACAGTTTCTGTTACTTTCCACACACAACTGGAGGATGTAGGTCTTAAATGTGAACACTGGATACATGCTAACAACACCCTAAACTCACCTCTCCGTTATCCCATAGTTTAGTACAGTAAGTCTGATTAAATCAGAGCAAGAATGTTATTTCTATATTGTAAACTTCCACAATTAAAAGCAATTCTTTATATTTCCTACGGCAAATCATCCCAATAAGAGTGCACCAAATAGTCTTGTCAGGGTGTGTACCTAGTAGTAAAGGTTCTACCTACTAACTAGTTTTTTTTTTCTTTTCTCTTTTCTCTTTTTTTTTGAATGAATGAGACAATATTATCCGTATGGCCAAAATCAAAGCAAAAATTGATAATTTTAATGTGAGAACTTGAGAAGCGAGACTAACTCCAACATATATGTTAAGTCTATTTCAAAATGTTTGGAATATTTTAACCTCACAAACACATTCCATCATAGTCCTTGGATCTCATATGATCTCACAATAATGATGTAGTTGATTAAAGTGCGGGTGACCAAATTCTCTATTCCTTCATTTATTCTTTCCTCTGTTCATTTATTTCATTACAAAGCATTGCTCAGCACCAGGTCCGGAGCTAGATAATAAGTATGCACTAGTGAATAAGACAGACATAGCCCCTGTCCTTAGAAGGTTACAATGTGATAGAGGAAGGAAAACAAGGTAAGCAAATTAATAATTTGGTAACTAGATGTGTCACTTAAAAACTCTGATATGCGCTACCAAAGAGGCAGCCCTGGATGGAATGATAGAGAGTAAGTGAGGGACCTACACTCTGACAGGGCAATCATCAAAAGCTTCGTGGAAGCAGTGATCATTTATTCCCCAGCCTGAAGGGTGAAAAGGAGGAAGCCTAGAAAAAAACTGGGGATGGGAGATGGAGGTGGGAGGACGTACCCGGAAGAGGGCAGCATGGGCAAGGACTGAGGGAGGGACATGCCTAATCCAGTTTGAGAACTGAAGAGATCTGTTTTCCCCTGGTAGCATCCTTAAAATCATCTGGATGTTTTCTTTCTTCTCTGGATTTTCCTTAGCCTTTGGCTAAAATCTTATGCCAGGGGTCCCCAAACTACAGCCCCCTGAGGCCATTTATCCAGCCCCCGCCACACTTCCGGAAGGAGCACCTGTTTCATTGGTGGTCAGTGAGAGGAGCATAGTTCCCATTGAAATACTGGTCAGTTTGTTGATTTAAATGTACTTGTTCTTTATTTTAAATGTTATATTTGTTCCTGTTTTGTTTTTTTACTTTAAAATAAGATATGTGCAGTGCGCATAGGGATTTGTTCATAGTTTTTTTTTTATAGTCCGGCCCTCCAACGGTCTGAGGGACAGTGAACTGGTCCCCTGTGTAAAAAGTTTGGGGACCCCTGTCTTATGCTGTCTCGCCTGAATTCTCACCCTGTCTGGACACGGGTATGCAAGAGGAAAACATTTAAATGGAAACCATGTAGTTTGTCATGCAAATTGAATCCCTTGAACAGAATTTGATTTAATAGATGTCCTGGTTGCTCATTATGCAAGCACAGCCTGGCTGCAAACTGACGAAGTCCTTTGTCAACTGCAGCAACTCAGTCTGTCCCCAGTCACTCTCCGCTCACTAGTCGAGCACTCCAGCCCACTGCCAGAATGCTTTAGAAAGTAAATACTTCTGATTGGATGGATTGAATCAATAGTTCTTTTCTTACATACCAATAGTGTTGACTGTGTAAGCCAGAGTCAGAAACCTTTTATTGGTCTTGCACTCAGCCCACATGTATTTAGGTCATCTGAAATCAACTTTAATTCTATTCTGAAAGAATTAATGCAGAGCATCTCCAATTTATAGAATCTTAGAATTAAGTGGGAACAATTCTCCAGATTCTTAGAAAGTTAATTTCATTAATGAAGACTTTACCTCTTTTGAATATGTTTTCATTGACCTTTATTAAATATCTTATGAATCACAACTGGAAGATGGCTGTCATCAAAAATCTATGACCCGTGGAAGGAATTAAAAGGAATCAGAAAACCCTACTTGGTGTAGTGATAGAACCCAATGTTTGTGCCATTTTGCAGTTAGCCTCTTTTATTCCTCATTTGTTCACCTGTAAAGTAGAATAAATGCCATCTCTCTTATGAAAAGTTTGAGTGAACAGCCTTCATTAAGAATGTTGTTTGTCAGGAACTGCATTATTCCATATGTAGGTGGGACATAAAAGTGAGACTAAGAGACATTGATAAGAGTGTGGTGGTTACGGGGGGGAGGGGGGAGAGGGAGAGGGAGAGGGAAAGGGGGAGGGGGAGGGGCACAAAGAAAACTAGATAGAAGGTGACAGGACAATCTGACTTTGGGTGATGGGTATGCAACATAATTGAACGACAAGATAACTTGGACATGTTGTCTTTGAATATATGTATCCTGATTTATTGATGTCGCCCCATTAAAAAAATAAAATTATTAAAAAAAAAAAGAATGTTGTTTGTTTGACATGTAGGGGAGGGCTGTTAAGGGAAGGCCAAGTGATATGGTAGAAAAAGCTGGGTTGCAGAATATGAGGCAACAAATGATGAAACTTCCAACTTGACCATTAGTAGTTATGAGTCCTTGAGATAGCTAGTTCCTCAAGTTCTTTAGACTTCAGTCTTTTCAGGTATAAAAATAAAGATTGAAAGTGCTAGATTGTTATGTGGATCATATGAAAAACCATAGGCAAAACCATTGGGGATGCTAGCTCTCAAATAGTAAGCTTTTAGTATGTTAGTTTGCCTTTCTTTTACCATAAAATGCCTTACATTTTCTATAAAACTATGAAATACCTTTTCCATTGTTTTTTTTGTTCGTTTTATTATTTTTTTGTTTGTGTTTTTTTAGTGGGGGGGCAGGCAGACAGGAAGGGAGAGAGATGACAAGCATCAACTCATAGTTGCGGTGCCTTAGTTGGTCATTGATTGCTTTATCATATGTGCCTTGACCAGGCAGCTGAGCCAGTGACCCCCTTGCTCAAGCCAGTGACCTTGGGCTCAAGCCAGTGACCCAGGGCTTCAAGCCAGCAACCTTTGGGCTCAAGCCAGTGACCATGGGGTCATGTCTATGATCCCATGCTCAAGCCAGCAACCTCGAGGTTTCGAACCTGGGTCCTCAGCATCCCAGGCCAATGCTCTATCCATTGCACCACTGCCTGGTCAGCCCCCATTGTATTTTTAAGAATAGGTAAGATTTCCCAAACCAGATTTTCTATAAAATTCTTAACAAGAGAAATAAATCTTTAAATGCCCCAAGTAACCTTTTTTGCATAGGAATATTTACTACTTCTAGGAATGTTTTAATATTTGAAATATATAGCTTTTAATATACGATATACAATGATCAACTCTGACATCAAGTGAATATTCTTTAAAACCAATTTTTCCTTCCCTAAGGATATAATCCTGCCTTCTTGGTAAAGTGATTTCATATAGATATAAAAGTTAGCCTTGCACATAAATCAGAGAGAGAAAATTAGATATAAATATGCCATGCCCTTTTTTTCTATTTGTTATACATATCAAACTTTATGCGTTTTTATTTTGCCTGAGCTAATGCTACAAAAAGTTTCATAATTAAAAAGAATTCCAAAAGAGTACACTGAATTAGGCTTAACATGAAAGTGTTTCCTTTCGATGACTCAGATATCAGTACAATAAGAATCATCTCTTGGGTGCAAGTTCAGTGCTAATCCTTTAGTATATTCATCTCACTTAATCCTCTCAATGTTTTAAAAATGTAATTATAAAAATATTTAGATTCATTGTACAAATGAGAAAATTGAGATTCAAAGAAGTTAAGAAACTTATTTAAGGTGGAACAAGTAATTAATGATAGTTTTATAACATAAATCAAAGTCCATCTAGGTCCACATAGGCTCTCTTCATTAACTCCACATGGCAAAAATAAAATTAAGCCCACCTAATACATACTTAGGTCATCTTCTGTATTTAGTATTTTATGCTTTATCCTGATTAATCCATGATCGTTAGATATTTGAGAGACTTTTTCAAAGTCTTTGTTTTTTGAGATAAAGTCCTTTTCCCTTCTGCAACACCTTCATCTCTCTCTCTTTCTCCCTCTTTCTCTTTCTCTCTCTTTCTCTTTCTCTCTCTCTCTCTCTCTCTCTCTCTCTCTCTCTCTCACACACACACACACACACCCCTAGGTTTTTAGCAACCTCTTCACTCTCTCAATCTATACAGTGTCTTTCAGTACCTGAAAAAAATATCTCCCATGTTCCTTCCCAGTTGACTCAAGTAGTGGAAATTTGTTTAAAAGCTCTTTGAAAATGAAGCAGATTTCAGGACACCGGTTCATAGTGGGGGGTAAAGATTGCTCTTAAGGCTACCTTGATGTATTTTCACCCCCTTTTCTTTAACTGCTTTGCTCACAGTGCTCTGAGTATTTATTTCCCCTTGAAGAATTTGTTGTTGCAGAAATTAATTATATTGCTACTAATAAAATTAGGATTTCAGAAAAACGGGAGCTTTGTAACATTATCCCTGCTCCTGGGAATTATTCTTGTGCTCTCTAATGTGGAATTTAAGAGTTGTATAAATCCAGTACTTTGTTTAAATAGTGTAATGAGATTCTTATTTTATTCATTTTTTGTAACTATTTGTAAAATGTGCAGTTCTCGGTGATTTAATTCTTAAAAAACTAATTTGTGTGCTATAGCATGATTTGTCTTTCGTTAACTTCCATTAAAATTACCCTTTGGTTTTGGTGGTATATGTTGAACTGGGTTTCCTGTGGGCATCTCTGGATGAAATGCATATTTAATTGTGTTCAATATAATGATTACTAATGAGTGAATGAGTAAAAAAAATGAAGAGGGTAGATATTTTCATGAGTCTTTCATTTAGAAGGCAGAAATTTTAAATACCATAAAGGAGATTAAAATGTGTTTTCCCAAGTAATTATTATTAACACTCCACTTTATTGTTGAGAAACAGAGCAGTGCTGCACAGAGAAGGGTCTACCGATGCTAACAGTGATTGCAGTGTGAGTGGCAGGGATGAGTAATAATGAAAGAGCAGTGACCAAAATGTACTCACTGTGCCTATGGGCCCGACATCAGGACATCAGCTCGTTTAATCCTCACAAGGACCTGTAGACATGTGTGATTATTATCCCCATTTCACAAATGAGAGAACTTAAATTTTTATGAGGTTAAATAACTCATCTAAAGTCACATGAATACCTAGAGGTAGAGTGAAATACTAAGTTTGCAGAGACAAGCTTTTAACTTACTACTGTTTATAGTTTTTATGAATATAACAAGTAATCACACAACATTTATATTTCAGTCTAGTTCTCTGTATTGTTTAGCTCATAATTCTAAGGCAGGGGTTCTCAACTAGGGGTGGTTCTGCCCCCAGGGAACACTTGGCATAGTCTGGAGGCATTTTTAGCTGTTACACCTGGGAGGTACTACAGGATCTAATGGGTAGAAGCCAGAGACTTTGCTATACATCCTGCAATTCGCCCGACAGCCTCCACTGATAAAGAATTGCCTGGCCCAAAAGTCCATAGCGCTGAGATTGTGACACCTTGTTTTAAGGAGCTGTCCAGTAAATGATTTTCTGGTAAGCATGTCTTTATATGGTTTGATTTCTGTTCTAACTGCTCTGTTTTGATGCATAAATGACTGCGGGCCTTGTGTATATAGAAGAGACTGGATGAAATAAACACAGAAGGCTTACATCATCCCTTAGAGTCGTGAAGGATATAAGTACTGTATCCTTTGGGTTTGATATTATTATTGCTATAGATTCAACATGAGAGCTCAGTCTAGACCAGTGGTCGGCAAACCGTGGCTCGCGGTCCACATGCGGCTCTTTGGCCCCTTGAGTGAGGCTCTTTGGCCAGCTTAGGAGTACCCTAATTAAGTTAATAACAATGTACCTACCTATATAGTTTAAGTTTAAAACATTTGGCTCTCAGATAAAATTTCAATTGTTATACTGTTGATATTTTGCTCTGTTGACTAACGAGTTTGCCGACCACTGCTCTAGACTATACCAACTATGTTACACCTGAACGTCTGTACGGTTGGTATGATTTTCTCCATATTGTGCATAAGGAACCTAATAGTACAGATGTTAATAATAGTCAACATAAGAAACTTACAAACCTGCAAGAATTTTTTATGACTTTATTTGAGCCAAACTGTCAACCATTGCCAGGAAGCAAAGTCTCAATGAATTGAGAAAATGCTCTAGAAAATGGAGGTTTAACCACTTATTTTACTCATCAGAATCAATAGGGAAAGACGTAAGAGGGTTACATGACAATGACTGGTGATAGATTAGGGAGGTGGGAGAAAGCAAAACAGGGAAATCTCTGGGATTGGATAAAAAGTAAAAATGTCTACACTGAAACTTCTTTTACAGAGGCCGGAATAAGGTAGTTAATAGTTACCACTAATGAACATGACAACAATGAGGGGGTTTGTGGTTCCTGCTCTGGTGGGGTGCCTTTCCCGCGAGGGGCAAGAAGAGAAATTGACCCTACATTTCAAAGGCATGTTATTGGGTATGTTATTGTAGATGCAAAAGACAACAGACAGGCTCCTTTAAGGTAAACATTGACCTTTGTTAGAGAAAAATACCTCCCTAGGACATGACTACCCATCTTGAACTGCTTTTAGTTAAACAGTTTTAATTTCAGACCATCCTGTGTGGTGACCTTAGGTCTCTGAGTCTGCAAGGCCACCATGCAGGCCTCCCCTGAGCTTGTCAGGTCAGCATGCGGCCCCTTTTTCGTCCACATTGTGGTACATGTTCAAATGTTCATGGCATCTGGTATGATTGGTATGATTTTCTCATCTTGTGCAAAGGAACCTGGAGGACAGAATTAATCACTTTCCTAGATTTGCATAGCTCATTAGTAGATGGAGCAAGAATCACATCCCAAATACTGACTCTGTTCACCACACCCCAGAAATAACCAGCAGGAGAAATGTCGAGTCCTGAGTTCTGCCCTAATCCTTCACTGTACTAAAGTGAGCTTTTTCTTCCAATAAAGTCTTAATACTTTCCAACTTCAACATGATTGAGTATCCCATTGGATATGAGAGTTTGAGAAAATAAAATGTGCTCGCTTCACCCAAGAAAAGTAATAAGTCTCTCTCATAAACAGGGTATAAAATATAGTATTTATTTAGGATGATGATGAGTGATTGTCTCTTCTAATCAGGCACAGAGAGGTTGTGTGCCTTAACTGTGCTCACACAGCAAGTTAGGGGAAGTCTGTGATCAGGGCCCATCCTCCAACTCTAGTCTCTCTTAGCTCCTTCCCACAGTGTCCCCACCCCTCTGAGTGGTCCTCCCTGCAGCGTGGCTGACCGTAAGAAAGCTGTTGGTTTTTCTTCCTCTTGATCTGTTGAAATGCTTTCACAAACTGGGGACACAAACTCATTATCTTCTTTATTTTCGGAAATTGTTTAGGACTGCAAATATGTTGTAGAAAATTAGTCCTTTGAAGAAGAAAGATGAGAAAGCACATGAAAATTCCACAATCCTCATTTTATTGTGTAGTCAAATCACTCTGTAAAACTAATTAAGGAGTTTGCAGTATTTGATGCGCCTCAGAATCAAATATGAGGAAATGTGATCTCATGACTTTCATAAGAAAATGGTGAGGCTGTTCAAACCACAGAATCCCAAAGCCTGGAAATTACTCCTCCCTGGAAACTGCACCGCTTCCTCCCGAGCATGGCGTGCTACCTGCAGACACATCACCCTTAACACGGGGCTCCTCCGACTTCAAAACGGACGCTCTCTCTATTTAGGTCACATGTAAACTCAGAGAAAAGAGTGGAGGCTTCTTCTCCCCCTTTCCCACTTCATCCCCTTTCTTAAATTGAGCAAGAGATGAGAGAAGAGGAACAGGAGCAGGGCACCCTCCTCTCATCAGCTCCCATTTCCCAAACCTCTCTCACGCGCTGCACTCCCTGGGGAATGTGGAAGATAACCGATTGTAGTTTGGGAAAAAAATATCGGAACTTCTATATTAATTTTGTCACATATAGACTGCTCACAAAAATCAGGGGATATTTCAAAATTAATATGAAGCAATAAAATATCCCCTAATTTTTGTGAGCAGTGTACTTATATTTTTGATTCGATATCATATACTGTATGTTTGTACAGAAGTACATGGATATGATTAATAAATAAACATACATATTAGGGTGTGGCATGCTTTATAATTTTTGAAGGTCATTGTTCTGTAGGTTCTGAGACAGAAGCATTTTCTGCCTCGTTTCCAAGTTCCGGAACATACACGGCTCCCTTCCCCGCAGGGCACCAGAGCCCAGCACCCGAGTCGGATCTTCACCTCCTTCAAACCCTCCCAGCCAAGGGTCCCTCCACTACTGACATCTCTGTGACCTTCAACCCCAACTTTATTTTAGTATAGATCCCACCCATGAGCTGTCATTGTGCTCCTTAGACAGTCCCTGACTATCAACTGCCGGCCTCCTGGAGCCCCCGCCTCCCAAGGTAAGGGGTTCTAGCTGAGCGGCCCACATCTGGACAAGCAAGGCTTGGGAACCCCAGAACAGCTCTTGTGCAGGCTGTCACAGCGTAGTGGCTGAAAACAATACAGCTTTTTATGTTACAATTTCCTAGGTCAAAAGTCTCACTGGGCTAGAATCATTGCGTGGGCAGGGCTGTGCTCCTTTGGAAGACTGTGGGGGAAGATCCATCTCCTTTCTTCCTACAACTTCGACGGGCCGCCTGCATTCCTTGGCTCATGAACCCTATGCATCTTGAGAGCAAGCAGCGCAGCATCCTCAAATCTCTTTCAGTCTGACTTGGGCTCACCATCCCATCTCCTTCTCTGACGCCCCCCAACACACACACCTCCCTCTTGTGAGGATACTGTGCCTACATGTAAACCCATGCAAATAATCTCCATATCTCAAGATCCTTAACTTAATCTCTGCCACTTAAGGTAACATATTCACAGGTCCTGGGGATTGGAACGTGGACATCTTTAGGGGACCATTATTCTGCTAACCACAGACCCCCATGCCAGACTTCGGAGATCAATCATCTGGAGAAGCTGCATTCACCCTGATTCCAAACCTGGAGGAATGGAAAACAGTATGACCCCAGGGTTAGATTCACCTACATCCCCATCCCAGGTTGTCCGATAGCAAAGTTGTGTGGTCAAATCACTCTGTAAAACTAATAACTGTTTCCTTACCAATAACATAGAGAAATTCATACCTTATGTAGGTATAAAAACACACAAGTAGCCCTGGCCGATTGGCTCAGTGGTAGAGCGTCGGCCTGGCGTGCAGGAGTCCTGGGTTCAATTCCAGGCCAGGGCACACAGGAGAAGCGCCCATCTGCTTCTCCACCCCTCCCCCTCTCCTTCCTCTCTGTCTCTCTCTTCCTCTCCTGCAGCCAAGGCTCCATTGGAGCAAAGTTGGCCCAGATGCTGAGGATGGCTCTGTGGCCTCTGCCTCAGGCACTAGAATGGCTCTGGTTGCAGCAGAGCAACACCCCAGATGGGCAGAGCATTGCCCCCTGGTGGGCATGCCTGGTGGATCCCGGTCAGGTGCATGCAGGAGTCTGTCTGACTGCCTCCCCATTTCCAACTTCAGGAAAAAAAAACCCCACAAAAGTAGGCCCTGGCCGGTTGGCTCAGCGATAGAGCGTCTGCCCAGTGTGTGGAAGTCCTGGGTTAGATTCCCGGCCAGGGCACACAAGAGAAGCACCCATCTGCTTCTCCATCCCTCCTACTCTCCTTTCTCTCTGTCTCTCTCTTCCCCTCCCGCAGCCAAGCTTCATGGGAGAAAAGTTGGCCCGGGTACTGAGGATGGCTCTGTGGCCTCTGCCTCAGGTGCTAGAATGGCTCTGGTTGCAGCAGAGCAACGCCCTAGATGGGCAGAGCATCCCCCCTGGTGGGCATGCCGGGTGGATCCTGGTCCAGCGCATGCAGGAGTCTGTCTGTCTGCCGCCCCCTCCCCTACCCCTACCTCCCATCCCCACTTCTCACTTCTGAAAAATACCAAAAAAATACAAAAGTAGCTAGTATCATGACAGGCCTTTAGTAGGTATTCAATTAAAGGTTAGTTCTTTTTCCATTCTGATGCTATAGCTCCAATCTCATGGAACTAGTAATTAACTGTATGGCATTAACCATGTCACCTCTCTTAACCTACACAACAACCCATGAGCTCCACTGCATCTCCAAAGATTGAGTCTCGGGATGCTGAAGGGACTTAATCCAGTGATAAAGGAAGAAGGGGCAAAGCACGCGTTTTGATTCCAAGTTCTGTGTTCTTCTGTTCTATATAGCAGACCACTTGTTCTCCACTTCTGGTCACCATACTGGTTAGGAATGAAATGTTTGGCCGGAGTAGATTGGTGTATAGGAAATGAGGCATATTGCTCATTATAATTGTAAAGTCTGCAGAAAACCAAAACAGATGAGTAAACGGAGGCTCAGGAAAATATTTTCTCTGTGGAGCCCTTCTGCATTTGTAACAAGGTGTTACAGCAGCTCGGCTCTTCTGACTGGGCAGCTGGTGCCAATCTGGAAGCTTCTGTAAGTCTCTAGTTCCCTCGATATTATTGGCTAAACCAATAAGTGTGGTTAATTTATAAATATTTTATGTAAAAAGAATTGTAGCTCTGAAAATATTTGTGAGAATTAAAGAAGGTTCAGGGTCCACCTAAGGATTTCTTAAGGCAAGAATTAACTAAGAGAAAGAGAAATCCAGTTGCCTACAACCATAGCAACTGAATAAACATTTCATTAACTATTAGGGAAAGCAAAAAGAAGTATCTGTTTGCTTTTGTTGTTCTGAACTGGGATTATGAAGGTGCAGTGTAATTATGGCCTGATGCTTTCTGCCCTTGGTAACAGTGAGGTACTTTGCTATCCATTCTCCTGGCTGGTGATTAACAGACTCTCGACGTGTAGGCTGGTATGACAATTAGGATTCAGCAGTGTTATCTGTTTCATAATTAAATTCTGTTTTCCATATCCTTTGAACGCTGTATTTGAGTTTAATTGCCAATGCTATCTCTACTACCACTGTCCCTTGTCTCCACTACAAAGTCAGGATAACAATGGTCGCACTCATTGCAGAAAGCCCCAGTTGAAAAAATGTGCTTTCTCTTTGCACAGAAAGCCCTGAAGTCCCAATGTAGAAGTAGAATGTAGTTAAGAAGTCTAGGACCTGTGTATTCCTCCAAGCACTCATTCAGGGTAATGTCTGGGTATACTTGCAAATTAAAAGATCAGCTCACTATACATGGGGAGAAAAGTCCTTTCTGTCCCTTTGATAACTGCTCCAGAAAGACAGAGAAAACACACTAAGGGGTGACAGATGTTGCACAAACACACAGTGCACAGGCTTCTCTGTGTAGCCATCACAGACAGAGAATAATCTCAAAAACCCGGGCTTATTTCCACTCACTGCCAGAGAAATAGTTTCTGTTAAACAGCATTAAAATACACTCCCAACTTATTTTTAAGAGAGACTGCAGAAGCATTAGGCTTCCTCAACAGGCATATTGTCTTGTTTCATCTTTAAGAAATCAACAGGTGTCTAAGACCTTGAGATGATGTACGTATGAAAAACAAGCAGAAAAGAAAGAAATGCTCCATGAAAAATGGAAATGATAAAAGAAATGTTCACAACTCACTTGCAGCATCTGATCCTGATCCTCACACAGCACAACACACCTATTCAGTTTAGTCACCATCAAGATATCAAGATAGCACGGAAGGGAAATTTGAGAGGCAGACAGGGCTAGTTTAAAAATATAGTACACCGTCCAGGTAAAAATGTGATGTGAATTACTAAACAATAGTAGGAAATTTTATAAAATGTAAATGAAAAGACTGACATGAATCTTTGTGCAATACGCTTAAAGCCATGTTAAGACAATCAAACTTTAAAATTTAATATCTACACACGTAAAGACAATGCTGGGAGCATGATGTGCTCTTTTTAATTTACTTCCACTCACACGATTATATTTTAATTATAGTTTTCATTTGTTGAAAGTATATTCTAATGCAACATTTTCCTTTTCTTCTGAGTAACAGTCTCCAAGACCTCATTTTCATCCTTAGAGAATTCAGCCTGTAGTGATTTAAGGGCCAAACGGTCAAACTCTTTTTCACAGGTCACTCACGATGCAATTAGAATGAAAACATGCACATGAACTTGGTATTTTAGGCAAATCATGTGTGTCTATATAGAGGTATAGAAATAAGGAGAAGAGTGGCCTGGAGCCTCTAGAATTGTGTCTTCATTTGGCTTTGAGAGTTTCTTTCCTTTTCTATCTCCTTAACGGATGGCTGTTCCTTTGGGCCCGAATTCCTATGAATCATATTTAAAATGATTTCAGTTTCTTTTAAAATTGCATGTATGCTTCCTTTGTAACTGAGCTACTGACATAGAGGGATATTACAATGTCCAGTTGCAGAATTCTTCCTTAAGGGGGAAAATATTCATGTAGGAAGCAGTGGAAGTAAGCCTACCATAATTTTATTTCCTTTTAAATCACCCGGATTTGTTTCTCCTGTTCTCCGGGGATTCCTCTGTATCTCCCCATCCTTGACCTCTATGTCAAAGGACGTTTTCACACTTCACAACTTAGACTTTACTATTTAGCTTCTACTTCTGGCCTCATGCTACTTTGTTTCCAACTCTTTAATTAGAAATGGTTAATTTGACTTCTTGTCTTAAGGCAAGGAGAAAATGAGTCTTAAACAGTATTAAGTTCCCATAAATATTTCACTGTATGCTAATTCCTGTGCTTCCAGCTGAGCTGTTTGAATTTCTCAAAAAAAAAGTGTTTCTGTTCCCCTCAATGAAATACATAACTGGAAAACAGTAAAATAATTATCATTTTTACTGCCCAGCACTTTTTTTTTCCAAACTTAAAGTCTGGACATTTAATTTTCCCTTCCACAATGTACAGAACCCAAGTCCAGTGTGTGGACACCCTGTCCCAGGGCAGAAACACCTGAGAAGACGGGGCTCTGGAGAAATCTTGGAGCTCCCTCATATGGACACATGTTTAACGCACCCCTAAGCTCTAGAAAACGTTTTTGGCTGCACCTTCTGTCCAGGAGAGAAACACTTCATTGTCCCAACCGAGAAGCAGGCGTTTCTGCTTTAAGTTTAAAATATTCCAAAGGTAAATGAAAGTTTAAACTAGTGCTCCAAGTAAATGAATATGAGTGGCCAGAAATAATGTCTCAGGTTTTTTGACTACTGGTTTTGCCTGTATGTCAGTATGAATTAATAATTACAATATATTTTACTCATTTAGATAAAATGCTCATTGTTGAAGAAATTATAAAAGGAACACTTATATAGCAACTATATTATGTGCCACATATACCATGTGTCAGGTACTGTTTGACAGCTTTACATATATTAGTTCATTTAATCCTCACGGCATCCCTACAATAAGTAGGTACTTGAATAATCCCCATGTACAGATGAGGACACTGAGGCACCAAGAAGTTGAATAACCTTTCAAAGGTCACAGACCTAGAACATGGAAGAGCCACTCTGCAAGCCTAGGCAATACAAAGTCCACTGTGCCATACTCTTAACATGCAATGCACAACTGAATATACACATACACACACATGCACACATAAACACACACACATATATACATACATACAAATACACGCTTACATTGTAATTACCAAACTTTGCTTATTCTATTTTTTTATTGCAGCTGATTGTTACTCCTTACAGTTTCTGGTCATCTCACTTCCTACGTGACTTCAGTCATTCTCTGGCCTTGCTCTGCTAAGACTATGGGAAGGTTGCTTCCTCCATAACCAGGGCATTTGCTCATTCATCTACTAGAAACTTCCACCAGTCTTCTCATGACTGACCTGTCATGATTCCAGGTTCTTCACAGAGAGGCCCTCTTTGACCTTAATCAAGTAGCCACCCCTCACTCTCTGTAACTTGAAATCCATCCACCTGTCCATTCTGTCTGCATAGGCCTGCTTAGTGATCCAAAAATATATTACTTACCTATCTGTGCACTTCATGGTCTGTCTCCACCAAGCTGTAAGCCCCACAGGACAGGACTCTGTTCGTGGCATATTAGAACAACAAAAATAATTCTCTACCAATGATTAAATTATTAAATTTTTCATTTTGATGGCTTTTAAATGAATGGAAAATTATAGTGACAGTCAATATCTCAAAGTTTCTTTTCTACAGTGCCATTCTATTTAAAGTGTGTCTTAATAAATATTTTGACAAAATATATTTTAAAGTCTGGAAATGTATAGACCTCTAGTTTAATAGCTATACTTAAGTGTATATTTTTATTCTTCATTAATATGTTAGTCTTTTCTGATGTATCAAAAACTTGAGACACATTAAATTTTTTTTAATTTTTTCCTTCATTTGAGAGCAAGAAAGAGAGAAGTTTCAACTCACTGTTCCACTTAGCTGTTCCATTTAGTAGTGCACTCATTGGTTGCTTCTTGTACGTGCCCTAACAGAAGATCCAACCCACAACCTCGGTGCCCCAGGGTTGACACTCGATCCACTGAGCAAGCCAGCCAGGGCCCACTAAATTTTTAAAACATGCAAATATTGTGCTAAAATAATACTAAAAAGGAAATATGTAGGTTTGAACATTTCTATATGCTGGGATAAAATTCAAACAAACTCTCTTATTTTTTAATAGATTGTGCTATGACATTAAAAGTCTTATCACACACATCGAGTGTATGTGTGTCCGCTAATTAAGTCATACCTTCAAATTTAGCAAAACTATCACAAATTAAAAATAGGAAAGTGTCCACAGAGTAATAACACCAAAAAAAGTTACTGAGAGCTACGATGCTATTCTCCTAATGTCTGCCAGTCAGAACCCTATAAATCTAGACGGGAAGGAAAGGCGGACAGGGAACTGCATTCCAGTGCTCCACCCGGTGCCCTGGCAACCTCGGGGTGTCACTGTAAGTCATGGAACATCAGCATTCCTTCCTTTCTACTTCTCCGCTTCACTTCATCTGTTACACCCCTCCCGCGCTCCTGCCCACGTATTTGGTCAGTAGAGAGATAAGCATCCTCCTTTTCTAGGCTCCAGGCCTTCTTTCTTGGGCTTCTACTATTATAACGATGATTAACCTGAACTGCATGTATATACATATATCTATATATATATCTATCCTTATATAGATATATACACACATACATATTTACACACGCATATACATAATGCATATACAGACACACATAGGTATATATAGATCTGCATACATCCATATATACTCTATGTATATTTATAACTATATATACAGTTATAGTCATATATACTTTTTATGGTTTTAAAGCTACATAGGATTTATTTTCTTGCTCTTTTAGAAAGTTAGAAAAATTCCAATTTTTCAGCGAATATATTATATCAGAGCCAATTCCAACAAAAGACAATTTTTGCGACTTGAGCGGCTTCTCGGTTCCCATCTACTTGATGGAAATGTTGTCCAGTGATCTCATTTCAAAGCCCCCAGTTCTATTGCCGTCCGTCAGCATGGTACATTTAGAATTTTTCTCTATTTGATTTCTACTACTGTCCCATATTCTTCTGGCTCCAGTTTGCCATAATGACAGAGAAAACTACTCATACAATTTCTCTGTAAGCAGCTACTGGATTAAGTGGAGAAAAATAAATTTTATGCATGACTGATTGTCTAAACCCTTGATTTTAGAGAAACAAGCTTCAAAATGAGTAATTTATTTATTGCAATAAAACCAAATAATTTTTTGTTTTCAAAAAACAAATGAAAAACAATCTCATCTCCAAACATATTTTCTTTTTTAAAATCCAACTGAAAGGGCAAGAACTGAATATACTATAACACATACGAGAAGCCGTACTTTAGTCATAATCAAGGATATTAATTAAGATTAATTATATAACTTAAATTTATTATAAAATGCCTGTCTTACAGTCTTTGTATTCCTTTGATCGGAAGAAGGGAACCATGGACATTCTGGGACATTAGTTCACCTTATTTGTATTAATTTATGACTATTGTTTGTACTAATAGTATTGATATTTGCAATGTTGCTTAAGTGCAAAGAATTTATTCTTTTTTTGCCATTCATGTTTTGCACTATAGAAAACTTTTGTCAGGCTTTTGAATAAGAAGTATATATTTAAAAATATGTAACTATTATGAAGTATCAATTTTATTAATGGCTTAAGTATAAATAGCAACTTTATACTTTGGCAAGCAATTTTTGTTTTCTATATTCAATTGGCTAAATGTAAGTAATTTTCTTTAATGATAGGAAAATGGGAAAATTTAAAGATATCACTAAATAATCATAGCGCTCATATTAATTACACTCATTGTACTTTAGAGTTGACTAATAACCACCTCAACCAGGATGTCTTTCAATAAAAGAAATCATTCAACTTCATTTCAGTTTAGGTGGTAATGACACATTGAAGTATCATAACATACTCCCCTAATTAAGAAAGTATGTTAACACAATGTGACTAAGGGTGACATGAAGCAAAGGAAAAAGCAAATTTCCATTTGATCTATTTAGTGTTCAGGAATACACAACCCTTCTCAGGCTCAGCCATGTGGCAGCATTCACTGTCACATACTTTGCTCTATCGAAAAACATGATTAAATCCTCTCCGACTTTATTGGCTAGCCTTGTTGCTTTTAATATCTAAGGACAGTATGGGGGGTGAAGAGGAAGGCTCTGCTTAGAAGGGATCCCCTCCCCTCTCCCCCTGTCTCCTAGTGTCCTCTAACTGAACTTGAATGTGCTAGCTAGGAACCTCTTTTGATCAATAGAATATGAAAATCTGGCCCTCCTTGCTGGGATTTCACGTCAGTATTTGTGCTCAACATGTGAATGGAGAAGAGGGTCCCGGAGCGCCATGTCTCCCCTAACTGGCTTTCATCACAGTTAGTGCCTTATTCAGTGTGATTTCTGGTGCTGGGGAGTACTGTGGAATCGTGCTGATAAGACAGTAAAGAGCAAAATTTATCTCATTTTGGAAGGAAATCCACATGGAGTTGTATGTTAAAGACTATGTATCTGTTTAGTCATCTTATACTTTAAAACTGCAGGAAAATAGCTGTTCAGCAAGATAGCATGTTTAAGAATGAATGAACCCACTCTGTTTATTTAAATCTTGCCTGTTCCAGAGAGGACTTAAGGCAGCTGAACAAGGTAAGGTAAGCATAAGAAATAGAGGCAGACAAATAGTTCTTGGAGACAGGTCTTGTAGAAAAGAATGAACCAGGCACAGGGTTTAGGGTCTGTGTTAACAGAAGGCAAAAAGAGCCCTCAGTAGACTCTTAAGGATGTTACTGACCTGAACAAATCTGTGTTCCCAAAAGGCTGGAGGTATCAGCAGGGGTGACACCCACCTGATTTCTTACATTCGATCAGCACCCCAGAATACATGGCATAAACTTTGGACCATGCTATCTCACTAGCTATTCATTTATTGTCCCGAGAGATCATATATCACACCGTTCACCTCAGGGTCAAGGGCAGGCTGGAGGCAGAAAGATTCCAGTCTCTTTCTTCCACGAGGATGTTTATTCCTCCCAAATGGTAATAAATTGAGCCTCTCTCCATATTTAATCTGTAATCCTGAACTCAGCATTTTTGATATGTTAAGCTCCTGGTCAACCTTAGCCATATAATTAAAAATCAACTTTCCATTCCTGACACAAAGGTAAAAAAATAAATTTGCGGGTTTTTTCCCTGATGTTTCTGTGTGTGTGAAATATTTCACACACCCACAACTCTTCGTTTCCATGCAGTGTTCTTCCACTTACAAAGCAGGGTAAGCAGCAAGGTTAAATAGACTTTTAAGTCACAAGATATGAAATTCATTGCTGACCTCATGTTGTTCACTGCGCAAATGTGAGTGGTTTATGCAACTTCTCGGAAACCCGAGTCTTAGTTTCAATAGCCACTGGATGATAACATCCACCCAACAGGGTCATTGCAATAGTTTAAAAATCCCAAAGATTTTTAATCACCTCTCCCAGTGCATGTTACAGAGAAGATGTCCGTGGGCATTACATTCTTTCGTTCCGTTGGGATCTTCCCTCAGTGAAAACTTGGAGGAGGAAAAGTAGATGCTGAAATTAAGACCACCTAACTCTTTAGTCAGATATTCTTGTATTAGATTTTTTTAGTAGTAAGCGACAAATGGATTTTTTTTTTTATGGAGGTTTCATTGCATAGGCATGATTGATTAATTCATCAGCTATTGGTGATTTTTAAAAATTATCTTTAATTTTACATTTAAGGATCTTTCAGTCGGGTATACCACTGTCAGATGTTGGTAGATGACTTTAAAGTAGTCAAGTTGCACTGTATATTTTAAATGTTCTAAAAACACAATCAAAGGGGGATATTGTATTGCTGCTGTAGACCCCTCTGAGAACTGAAAGGCATCCATTGCAGCGCACTAGTTCAGAGAAAGGCCGTGTGCAGGAGAGGCTTCGCTGCTCTGTCTCCACAGCTCCACCCCAGAGCGGTCCCACTTTTCCCCGACCTCAGAGCACGTGCTTTCGGTGCTCTTGGTTCCACATCCCCCTCGAAAGTAGACAGGAAGAAGCCTCCCTACATTCTTCCTCTCGTTCCCTTTTGTTTTCACTGTTGTAGATCAAAACAGTTGCAGTAATTGTTTACTTACTGGCATTAAGTAAGAAGGTAGTGAAAAATTACATATCTCAGAGAGAATAAAAACTGGAAGTTTTGAAGTGATAACAGATATAGAAGATTTAAATCATTGAAAACGTCAAGTCTTCCGAAAGGCTGCATTAAAAGTTTTCATCTCTTCATTTTTCGTCTTTAGTTGAACAGGATTAACTCAAGCATAAATAATTCAAACAAACAAAATGATTTCTTATTTTATTTTACTTTTTAAAATTACTATCCATTTCGAATACTGTTTCCTAGTATTTTTATCGCTTAGATGCAATATCTTTGTTGCAGTGAAGGTAATATAAGCCGTAGAACTGAACTGGCAAACTAATGTCTTTTAGAATATTGTTTCCTTATAAAAGAAAAATTCCTTTTTTTTTTTTTTTTTTACTTTTCTGAAGTGAGAAGCAGGGAGGCAGAGAGACAGGCTCCCACATGCACCTGATCAGGATCCATCCAGCATGCCCACTAGGGGGTGATGATCTGCCCATCTGGGGCATTGCTCTGTTGCATCCAGAGCCATTCTAGCACCTGAGGTGGAGGCCATGAAGCCATCCTAAGCAGCTGGGCCAACTTTGCTCCAAAGGAGCCTTGGCTGCGGGAGGGGAAGAGAGAGATAGAGAGAAAGGAGAGGGGGAAGGGTGGAGAAGCAAATGGGCGCCTCTCCTGTGTGCCTTGGCTGGAAATCAACTTCCATACACCAGGCCAATGCTCTACCACTGAGTCAATTGGCCAGGGCAGAAAAACTCTAATTGAGAAAATAGTGACATGACATTTTGAAACAGAGCCTACTTAAAAGTTTTTATTGGTTAATGTTTCTATGGGGATAAAGTGGACTCAGTATTGATATCTAAAGCATCTTTATATCCATAAGCATGACAGAATCCCTGAGAACAGTGCTGTGCACTAGAAATGTAAAAGCCACAAGAAGGAGGGCACAGGAGGAGTAATGGAAACATGTGGAAAAGTGACTTGGGGTGCTGAACACACAACACAGTGGGCACATGATGTTTTGTAGAATTGGACACCTGAAATCCATATAATTTTGTTAATCAGTGTCACGCCAATAAATTCAATAAAAAGGAAAAAATAAAAAAGTATGAGCTACAAAAAATAATAATGAAACATTAATATCTCAATTAAATAATGAATAAAGGTCATTCATAGGGGACCTACAATGGTCAATAAGCATATTTTTAAATGTTCAACCTTGTTAATTATCAAAGAAATGCAAATTCAATAAAAGAAAGTAATGCTGCTTAATCAAATTGGAAAAGATTAATAAAATGACAATACTTAATATTGAGGATGCAGAGAATTAGGATTCTCCTACAATGCTGATGAAAATCTAATTGTCATAATTTGTTTTGGATAGCAATTTGGAAATTTAACCTTTATAAAACCATTAAAATGTAGATACTTTATTTAAATAACTCCACTTCCATGATTTAGCCAAAAGAAACTATCATGAACATTTGAAAATGTATATTTACAAAGATGTTTAGCAAACCATTATTTATATTTAAAAAAACTAGAAGCAACTAGTAGTCCAATAATAATGTATTAAATAATCAACCCAAGAAAATATTTTGTGGCCATAAAAAGTAGAACACATGAGGCCCTGGCCGGTTGGCTCAGTGGTAGAGCGTCAGCCTGGCGTGCAGAAGTCCCGGGTTCGATTCCCGGCCAGGGCACACAGGAGAAGCACCCATCTACTTATCCACCCCTCTCCCTCTTCTTCCTCTCTGTCTCCCTCTTCCCCTCCTGCAGTCAAGGCTCCATTGGAGCAAAGATGGCCCAGGCGCTGGGGATGGCTCCATGGCCTCTGCCTCAGGCGCTAGAATGGCTCTGGTCGCGACAGAGAGACGCCTCGGATGGGCAGAGCATCGCCCCCTGGTGGGCGTGCCGGGTGGATCCCAGTCGAGCGCATGTGGGAGTCTGTCTGACTGCCTCCCTGTTTCCAGCTTCAGAAAAATACAAAAAAAAAGAAAAGTAGAACACATGAAATTTTGCATGATACAGTTCTGCAGAAAGCAACTTTAAAAGCAATGTCTAGGGCAATACTTTTGTTTCCTTTTAAGCATTTTTATTATTCAGTTAACATCCATAAATAGTAGTGTAAAAAGAAACAGGTCTAGCTGACTCACCATAAAGTGAATATCTTGTAAACCCCACACAAGTCCAGAAATAAAACCATTCAAGCTTCCCAGCAGTGTCTTCCTGCAACCTCCCAAGCTTACTTCCTTTCCTCTCTCCAAGTAAACCACACTCCTAACAAATAATGACAATAACAATAATAACAATGAGCCACGTATGTAATTTTAAATCTTCTCATAGCCACATTTTAGAAAGTAAACATAAACAAGATTAGTTTTAATATTTTATTTAACTTAATATATCCAAAGTATTATCATTTTAACATGTGATCAATATTTTTTAAATTACTAATGACATATAACTCATTTCTTTGTTCTTTTTGCACCAAGTCTTCAAAATCTGGTATGTCTTTTCCCAACATCTCAGTTTAGACTAGCAACCTGTCAAGTGCAAATAGACACGGGCACTAGTAGCTACTCCACTGGATAATGCGGCTCTAGAAACTTTGCCTCTTCTCTGTGTTATGTATTATCGGGTGTTCTGTTTTTTTTTTTTTAATCTCATCCTTAATTGCATTGTAGGATAACCAGAAATTAGCAGTTAGTCTGAATATTGGGTCATACATTTATTTCTCCGTGTCTATTGTGGGGTGGGAATGACACACTTAAGTAGCCAAATGCCCAAACACAATTTTTACCGCGAGCAAGAAGAAAGAGGCCAGTTCCTACTTTAGAAAATAATGGGGTGTATTTCCATTTAGGTCATCTATTTCAACATATCATGGATGTATGGTTCTAGAAATCATAACTGTTCCTCTGCAGGGCATCACAATGACTGATGCATATTGAAATCTGCTAAAAGTGGAAATTTAAAAAAAAAATAGTATGAGAATCATAGAACTTCATAGCTTGAAAAGTCCCTAGAGGACATCATCGCCAGCCCTTTCATTTTACAGTTGAATAAACTGAGGCCTAGAGAAGTGAGCAAACTCGCCAAAGGCCACAGAGCTTATTAAGAACACAGAGAAGTAGAAACTACATTCCTGACTCCAAGTTCAGACTTATTTTATTTTATGAATAATGAGCATTGATTTAGTTATTGGTCACACACTTTAGATGATTACCAAATCCATATGACTAGTCCATACTATTTCAGGGGAAGATTATTTTTCCATTATATTGAGAATTTTTAAAAAATAAAATTTAGCTCATCAGAAATCATTGATAGAAAGCTGTGAAATGGTATAAAAGAGCATTCCCAGAAAAATATGAAACAAATATTCACAAATGAATGTTTAATGAATTCATCTTTAAAAGCAAGGTGAATTTAGGGTCTCTCCTGATTATAACAAAACTGTACCTTGCAAATGCTGCTTCTCTTATCCACAGGGGCAGTTTAAAGAGGGTGCATGTGAGGCAAAGTGAAAACTCTGACAAGGCAAAGGCTCATTATTCATTTTAAAACTCACGTGCACAAAAGTTATACATTAGAAGAGCCACAGAGGGCCCCATAGCTCTTTGGCGTTGGGATGAAACATGCGTTCCTATTTCAGTGGCCTCCACTTTATCAAGGGATGGTCTGCGCTGCTCTCTCTAGTCCAGGAAAAAGGCACATAATTTTAACACAGATGATTCTTCAAATAGTATTTTAGATAAATGAAAAGAATTTCACTGTCCTTCCCTTTTTACTCACATCAATTCATTACTTGTGAATTTCTCTGCTAAAGGGGAAATGAATTGGACCAGCAGGTCTCAAAGTATGGACGGATGAACACTCAACCTCCCAAGACAACCTGGGGTAAAAAAGGGGTTCATGGACTTAGAAGTCTGTGAAATTCTGCTCTCTGGATCTCTGTCATGAGCTCCACCCCACACACTTTAGTGTAATAAAGCCTGTAAGAACTTGTGGTGAAGAAAAAACTCTTCCCCTTTGTTCAACCCAAATTTGCCCAAGTTATTTGATCACATAGACTTTTTTTTCTTCTGTAGCACTATGAACATTCCATGGAACTAGAACCCTATAGGACACACTTTAGGAAATGTTAATGTGTATATTTCTTTCCTCAATTTCGGGGGAAGACATAGAAGCAACTGCAGTATGCCCGACCAGAAGCATTTATTCATGGCGGGAAGCAAAGGAATATTTCCACCAATGTGATCACTGCTTGCGGCATCCTGACCTCACTTAGAGACAAAGTGTGGTAGGACACAGCCAGATCGTTTAAGTTATTCTTGGAGCAAAAAATAGAATGCTGAATAAATGACACCATCACCTAATAATCCCAAGAGCAGCAGCTCCATCAACAACTCCTCCCTCCTCCCCTCCCTTATGAAGACCTTGCTCTTCTCAGACAGCCCACCAACCACCAAGAAGAAGCACAGTGATTTTTATGCATTAATATGAACTGGTTTCTCCCATAATTAGAAAACATAATGCGAAGACTCATTCTGATCATTTTCCACAGTCATGTTGCGCCATAGAGTGAAAAGAGAGGGTGTGACTGTTATGTCACTCCAAGTTGAGTTTAACAGAGTCAGACAGTTTTTTGTTTCATAAAGTAGTTTTCTTCCTCTTTGATTGCTACATTCTTTCGTGCTGTCTTCAATCTCTCTCACCCTATTTATCTTGGGCAAATTCTATAATGTTTGGCTGCCTTGCTATTTTTATAGTCCCATCTAATCCTGTCCAATTAAAAGTGCCAGTGTCACATGGGACCTACACCTCTCTCACTTCCTTGGCCACAGTCAGGCTGCAGCACCAGGAGGTTGGGTTGGAGATAGGCTACTTTCCTCCTCCCCCTCCCCACCAATCTTCTAGTCTAGATTCTCATCCTCGGGGGCAGAGAAGAGAAAGATAGACAAAGCAAGCGTCTCTTGTCTTACTGGTCATGGTTTTCCTTGACACTATTTGATGCATTCAAATAAAGCTTTCACTTGTGAACCAAGTGTGAGTTTTTCAGGCATGCAACAAGCATCTGCCAGTTAGAGTTTACTGGTGAGAGATCCACTTCAGCTAAACCTCTTTCAACCTCTCTGTTTAAATCTCCTCATCTAGTCTCTTACTGTTTGGACCCCCTCACCCAGAAATCATCCCTCTTGGATAGAATACAGACATAGGGCCTATGGCTAGGCTCGCTTCAGAAGGGTGCCATTGACCCATAAGAAAATCACACTTTTAAGGGGTTTGTAATTTGTTGGGATAATGCCAGTTGCTATAACAGACAAACCTGAAATTTTCTACTGGGTTTAATCCAGTAGACATTTATTCCTTTTGTAAGGAAAGTCCAAAGAGGGTGTCGCTGGCCAGATGATGGTGGCCTTCTGATATCCCAGCTCCTCCTGCCTCGGAGCTCTGCCTTGCTCCATAGCCCTGGAATTCTCGGCATTTGGCCTCTGTGAAGAGAGAGCAGGAGACTGCATGGAGGTTTTAATGAGCTTAAGCCTGCAAATAGCACGTGATGCTTCCCTCACGTCCATTGACAGATCTCAGTCACATGCTCACATCTGCTGCAAGGCAGGCTAGCAATTACGGCCTAGCCATGCGACTGGGAGGAAGAAGGACATGTGTTTTGGTGAATATGCTGCAGTCTCTGCCATAGAGGAATTCTATTCTTCTATTCACTTTTACCACCTTACATGGCAGGTCTAGGCATCGAGAGGGTCCCTGGATCCCTCTTAGCCCTATTATAAAGCACCAACCTATTTCTGCCTTGATAATTAGGATAAATCCCAAAACATGAGGACATCTTTTTCCCTGTTGAGCCAGTAGAGGAGCCCAATAACTGGGTGACAGTCTCATCATCCAATTAAATGGACCCACTGTTATGTCCTCCAGTGGAGGCCGTTTTCATTTGTATCATGAGATTTTTAAACCAGCAAAACTCGAATCTTTGGTACTAGGAAATAAAATATTTACAAGTGAAATGTAGACGTAAAATTGAGAGCTGCCAACCTACTCGAGAAATTGTGTTTATGGAGAAACTGCACCATATGTTATTCACTGGACCATAGCATCCTGTAGGACTGACTGTTAACGTGATCTCAATGCTGTCTCCCAACTGTTGTTATAATCGAGCTTTTAATAGGCCAGTCCACTGTTCTCTGAGTTCAGCTGCTTCAAGGTAATAGAGTACATAATAAAAATCAGAAAATCCTATCGTCATTCAACAAGAGCTTTGCTTTTTTTTGCTGTGAAAGAAGTTTCTTATTCAGAGCACTGTTGCGTGGCTTGCTATGACGGCAAATATTGCAATGGAAAATCCTGCAGTTCTTTTCATGTGTGGATGCTTCTTCTCCTGGGTCTGACTTGATAACTGGCCCCATGGAGCCTGCTGAGGTCTGCGGCTAGATACAGGTCTAGAGGCAGTGATGGTTGACAACGTGAGGACCTGAGAATTAGCACCCCCGTCCCAATCTGAGGTTACTAAGCATTCTTCAGCAAGACTGTGTCATTCTCAACAGACAGAGGGGTTGCTTTTCCCAGCCAGGGAGGCAGAGGGAGAAATTGAGATTTGGGGCTATTTGGGTCATCTAAATTTCGGTGTCTCAGAAGGTTTTAGTAAAAATAGCTCTTCCAGTTTCTACTTGAAGCCCTGTCCTCCTTCAGACTCAGACCTGAATCCTTAAGTGAATGAGACTAAACTGCAGCCTTGTACTGTGCTCAGAATTGTCCTCCCCATGTAATGGCTGAGGGTCTGTTACAGGTTCAAGCTTGTCTGCTTGACAATTCCCTCCCTGAGGATAACTCCTCTCCTAGGGGGCGGCATGGTGTCTCACGCTCACAGATTCTGGGCAGGCTAGCCCCAAGGGTCTGCCAGGCACATCCAGACCTGCTGGAACCCCAGAGGTAAACATAACTCATGCTTAAACCTGGGCCCCTGCTACATATACCTAAAACAAACCAGTATCTTAGCCGCTCTCTGTTCAACATAACCAAAGGCATTGCATGAAAATATGCAAAAAAAATGTTTGCTTCAGATTTAACTTCCAAGGTTGGCCACAAGCCTATAAAAATCACTTTAAAAGGAAAAGTTCATGATGTGAACTGGATACAGTTTTAAAGTTCATTTCTTTTTATGACAGTTTCAGACTGATTTTGTGCAGACTTGTTTTACGGTCAAATCAAACCCTAAGTGCTGGCTTACCTGCCCAAGACGTTAATGGCGTCGCAGTGATTTAATGTTGGTGACATGTTCATTTATTTTCTTAATTTTAGTATCGTGGAGATTTTGCTTATTTTTCCTAACTGAACTAAACCAGATTTTTCTATAATAAGGTGAAGATTCTTCTTAACTCAGTGGAAACCGTGCTGCCAAGATGAAGTGGGCAGCAAGGGCGTGGCTTCAATTCCCATCCTCTGCACGATTGATAAAGATTTATAAAAGGCACGAAGGTCAACCTCACCAGGTAGACAGGAAAGGCGTGGGAGTAAGGATTTTGAGATGAGATGACTGGAGGGCCCTGTCCTTGCTGCGTCCCCACTCTCCTTGGTAAGAGGAGCCTGCCAGCTTCCAGTCCTAAAGGGAGATTCACTATTAAGGGAACATGGTGGGACCACCCAGAGTTGTAAGATGTGCTCCCTGCTGTTGAGAGATACAGATGGAGACTAGTGCCTGCTCACCCCGGGGGGGGGGGCCTGTAGGGTGGGTGGGGTGATGGAGGGGCTGACGACCGTCTAGGTGACAGAGCCGGGGGATTCTGCCTCACTGGGATGGGCCGGAGTTTGTCAGGATGTGGATGTGCAGACCAAATGGGAAAGAAACGGCAGGGTCATCTTGGGCTCTACACAACAGGGCTGCGTGGAGGGGCAGGGCGTCCTCAGAGGGAAGAAACCGCGTCCAGGGGCAGTGGAAGGAGTCCCCCTAGGCCATCCTGAGTTGACACACCTAGTCTGGAGCAAGGGGACCCAGACATAGGGGACTTTTGTGGAGCCCACAAAGTGTCCAGAAGAGGAAAAGCCCTCTTTGTCATACGCTCGAACCACACAGAAACATCAGCTTGAACAATTTGACAGACCAAGAAGAACTAAAAAGAGCTGTCCCATTACTCTACTCTTTACTAAAAACTTCACAGGACAGGGGCCAGGGGCGGGGCACAGGGAGCAGAGGAACCCCTCCTGTTCCAGCAGGAAGCCAGCTCCAGCCGAGGAGGGAGATTAACATGGAGTCAGGCCGGGTTGTGAGCATTGCGTGTGTATGACGCAGCCTAACCACTGAACTGAGACAACAGCCTGTCTGTGAACTGAGGAGAGCCAAACATGCCATGGGCCCAGGAGCCAAATATTACTTCCACGGAGTGAAATGTCACCAGACAGTGGGAGGTGAACTTACTTTAGATTTTGATCCTTTCCCGAGTTATAATTATAAATGGACCATCACGGCATTTGTCCTTATTCTTCCTCTCATCCCTCCCTCTCTCTTCTTCCTCTCGTCCATCTACCCTCTAGCTCTTTGTCCAGGATGAAACATTAACAAGCACCATCCTACCTCTGTGATCTCCTCAGCCTGTGTGTCCTTGCTCACAGAATTAGAAGGGCTGATGGTGAGCAGGGGACTCTATGGGGTTTTATTTTTAACTTGAGTAGTTATTTAATGTATCAGAGTGACAGAAGGTTAAGAACTGATACAATGATTTTATCACTTGTATCATGGATTGTTCATATATTTAACAATGATTTATTATCATCATGGATTTTTACTTACAAGAAATGTTTTTAAGCCTAAACAAAGCACCCCATTATCTGCATAGCCAGACACACAAAGCATGTTTTTTAATCTTCCTCCTCAATCTGCAGTTACCCACCGGTTTCCCAAGACTTAGAGGGTGAGAGTCAAACTCTACTGAAGATATGCCATAATTTCTAGAGCAATCCTCCTGAATCTAAGGTTACCTTAATATTTTTTAATGGACTACAAAATAGGAATGTGTAGGAGCAATATAGATTGGCATATGCTTTACCATTTAACATCTTATTTTATTTTTCTAAAGAATGCAAATTTGTTCTTTCTGTTCCCTGCTCATTGCACCCCATTTCCCAGCCAAGTCAGCTAAAAATGTAAATAAAAATGGGGAGGATAATCCACCTGCTATGTTTCATTTTGGAAAGAGATGGGGTAGCAGGGAGAGAGCCTCACCCACCACCTGTACAACTGCACTAAATTACAGAGTGTACGGAAGCCTAAGCTGTCTGGTCTTTGTCCGGGAAGCCCCAGGCTGGCCATTTCTCGGTCCGACATGGTGCCAGAGGCCACAGTGTGAGGGTAGCACTGGGCATCTGATTTACTAGAAGATCTGAGGGGCAGAAATGACTTTGGCAATAAAACCATTCAGACCTAGTATTGAATAGAATGCAAGCTACATAGAAATGTTTAAAATAAAATTGAAGACTTTAATAAATCTTGTACGTTGCATCCTGCCTCTATACCTCCCAGGGATCTTTACTGAGGACATCTCTGCAGAAAAGTTTGAAGATCAGGTAGCTACCATAGCTGAAAAGCCAGTATGGAAAAGCAAAGCATCTCAAAAGTTGCCAATTCATCAAAATTTCACCAAAAAAAAAATTTATATAGATATAAAAGAATTATCTTAATAAATAAGCTACTATTTACTTCTTCTGCACACCCAGTCATTCATTCTTCACATTAATATAACCTGAGACCTGAATATGATCATCCTCAATTTAAGGTGAAAATGCTAAAATTTTAAAAGGAATGTCCAAGGTCACACTAGGAAGTAAAATTTTCAACCCATATCTGGCTGATTCCAACGCCCATTCTCATTCTCATTTTCTTAGGCAGAATGGTCCAGCTACTTCTATCTAGTGGCACACTGGTTTCCTATCTCCACACTGACTGGAGATGATTGCCTTGGACCAAAAAACATCCAGGGATGCTGTGGCAGGTGGCTTGATGTCTCAGGGGGCAAATGCAGTAACAACCCCTCATCAAACAGATAAAGTGCCAGCGTCATTTCTTTTTAGTTATAAGCAGTGGGAACTGTCATACATGCAGACAGCAATCTGTTGAGCTATGAAAAGTGGTGATGCATTCTATTTTTAAAAAAACTTTTCATGAAAACAAGTATTTTTTAGTTGGCGGGGGAGCACTTCTAGATATGGAAAGTTTCAAAGCACTCAGGGAATTTATGACCCAAGTTTCATGATGACCCCTATCTTGTTCTTAGGAGCTTTTCAGATTTAGAGAGTGTGGCTTACTCTAATTGTATTAGCAAAATTAAGGATCATCTAAAAGTGGTCTGCGCCCTAAACAGATATAAGCAGAAAAGACAGCTATAACCAGAGAAGGATCTGTGAGGGGTTATTTGCTAAAATCTTATTCTAGAGATTTTTTCCATATGGTTCAGTGTAATTTAGTTTTTTTAAAAACTAAAAGTCTATCATATATAAACACAGGTGCTTAACCAACATAAGGAAATTGTTTTAAATGTTTATATTAATTATGTCTGTTATAGATGTCTCCTTTTAAGCAATTACATGATTCATTGTGGTCTAGGAGGCTTTCTTCCTAATGATGTTAAAACAAGAAAAAAAAGATTTATTGGCATGAATATGAGACTATCCAACGGTTCAAATTAAAAGCATATATCGAAACAGGCTTTCAAAGCAAATAGTTGAAATAACTTTTTTGTGAACTAAAGCTGGTTAATGGCTTGAGAGAAAAAGAAAAAACACCTCTCTGTCCTTTTTCAACTCCCATCCAACTACACTGGTCCAAGGTATTTCCTGCTAATCATACATATTTTATTTTCATCCAACTTACTTGGCACCTTAATTTTAAAAAAGAATCTCATACTAAAGTACTTACTCAAAAGGATGAATGTTCCCTGCTTGTGCAATTTCTATCTCATGACAGCCTTCCTTTTATATAGCTCTTTTCATCTCTTTACTTTAAGGGCTTGTTTTAGACTATAATTATTCTTGAGACTCCGGGTTAACACAGCCATTAAATCTTGTATAGGTGGATGATAAATTGGAGGCTAACAAGTCATACTGATCTTTTTCTCAGAGTTCTTCTTGTTTGAATGCAATCACCATAAAGCAATCTATATTCCAGAAAGCAAAACACACACACACACACACACACACACACACACACACACACACAATTATATTGCCCCAAAATCTAGGTAGTATGAAAGACTGAATTGTTTCTAGAAAATAATTAATTTCGGCCTGACCTATAGTGGCACAGTGGATAAAGCGTCAACCTGGAACTCTAAGGTCACCAGTTCAAAACCCTGGGCTTGCCTGTTCAGTACACATATGGGAGCTGATGCTTCCTGCTCCTCCTTCTTTCTCCCTCTCTTCTCTCTAAAACGAATAAATAAAAATTTTAAAATAATAATAATTTTTTTGAAAATAAGTAAATAATAATAAAATAATTCATTTCTACTAGCCTCAGTGATCTGGGAAAATTTTCTAAATAAGGTATGACATAGTAACAAATTTCACATTTATAACTATGAATTTAATTTATAATTATGGTTTTATTTATTTCAAAAAGATCTTAGTCTTCCCTTCCATCTCTCCAATGGAAAAGCATTAAATTGATGTTCTCTTAAAAGAAAGGTAACACAGAATGCAAACTTTGTTTTCTATAAGTAAAAATATTGTGGTAAGATTCTTTTCATTTCCATTTTCAAAAATGACAATTCAGAACTTTATCAAAAATCCCAGAGCAAGCAAAATAAAGATTGTACAAAATTCCCTCTTTTCCCTTATAGCTGACTCTGTATTTTATAGATATTTCAGTCCATACCCATCAAAAAATAATCTGGGAAAAAAATCTGTATTTGGGGCCATTAGTGCTGATCCTTTGCATCTTAATTAATGGCTGCCCCTGACCTGGAGCTCCAAGTATTGCACTTCTGGCATTATTTGTAGTTGGCGGAGAGTCAATTAATTGAAATTTTTTGCTGTTGCTAAAGAAAATGTGAAATGGGGTATTTATAACCATGAAACCTGATTTTTATTTACAGTCATCTCAAAGAAATTCTACATCAGTGACAAAGCCGCAGCATCTTTTAAAGTCAGGATGTCAGAAACACCTGACTCTCAAAGGTGCTTTAAGGTGTTTGTGTGTGTGTGTGTGTGTGTGTGTGTGTGTGTACATCCATATATATTTTTTCTTCATATGGAGAAAAGTGCTAATTTTACAAAAATGTTCTACTGTATGGTGGAAAAAATAAAGCTACATTGAAATCCATTAGTCAATTGCTAATCAAATAATTCTTAATTCTCTAAATGGAACTGTAGCTGGGTTTGACAGTAGTTTATAGGACTAAATTATATTTGGCTTAGCTTTAACATCCAGGGAAATTCACTTCATAATTTGTAGGTATGCAAATGTCCTGGCACTTTGGGTCTTGTTTTATTAGGAAAAGTACATTAGCAAATTCTGTTTCCCTCGCCGGCTGACACGACAGAATGAGTCAGCAGCAAGCCTAGGTACCAACATACCTTTTTCTGGGTATCAAGTTTTATTCTTTAGATAAAAAATCACATGTAGAAGAAAACACTTCTCCTGGCTTTTTTTTAAAGTAGGCAGCCTTTTATGATATTTGACTTAATTTTTTTTTTTTACTAATATATATTAACTGGCCCAAAGACTACAGATTGCTATAGGTATGCTAGTTGCACTGCGTAAGATCGGCTCTTGCTGAGCAATGATATTAAAAGCAATACTGGCAAATGTCTATTACTTGTTTACATGATAACGCTGTGTTTTACGTAGTTTTCATACTTAACTTTTATAACAAACCAGTAGAGGCTTCGTTCAACTGTCTCAACTGGCCTGGCCAGGCCCATCTGTGAAATTTCAAATGGGACACTCAGGGGAGCCCTATTCCCAAGTCATTGTCATTTTCCAGACTTGCACAGATTGTAGCTTCAGAGGATTTGAAAAATCTGGCAGTTTCAGCAATATAAGAACAAACTATAATGGGAATGAGGAAGAGAATAATTTTCTTAATAATGGTAGTGATCATTGATAAGATATGTGTAGCCTGACCAGGCGGTGGCACAGTGGATAGAGCGTTGGACTGGGATGCAGAGGACCCAGGTTCAAGACCCCGAGGTTGCCAGCTTGAGCGTGGGCTCATCTGGTTTGAGCAAAGCTCACCAGCTTGGACCCAAGGTCGCTGGCTTGAGCAAGGGGTTGCTCAGTCTGCTGTAGCCCCATGGTCAAGGCACATAAGAGAAAGCAATCAATGAACAACTAAGGTGTTGCAACGAAAAACTGATGATTGATGCTTCTCATCTCTCTTCGTTCCTGTCTGTCTGTCCCTATCTATCTCTCTCTCTGTCTCTGAAATAAATTAATTAATTAAAAAAAAAGATATGTGTAACTTTCTGTTTCCAATAGATTTCAAAATTATTTTTGGAAACGTTCTTTTCTGACATTTTCATAAACCTACTGAGATATTAGGGCAAATCTCAGAAAGATTCATGTCATTTTGTTTTCTAGTAGATGATCAACCGCTTTCCAATATCAACCTGAACTACTAACACAGACAATTACAGTAGATATTAATACATAGATGGGGGAATGGGGACTCTAAAAAGATAAAGTCAGAAAGTTGGTAGTATGTTGAAATTAGAACTAAAAACTCAGTATCATCCAAACATTTCTTTTTGTACACATGATGTTCTTTCTATTAAAAAATATTTTTCTGTACCTTTAAATAATCAAAAGGCCATACACTGACCTATTTAAAATGTAGCATCTGAACATTCTGATTCCCTACCATGGAGTAAATGAACAGATGAAAAGGACTTGATTTGATGACTATTGAACATGAAGTAACAATGCACAATAACAACAAGTTCCAGTGGGAATTAGCTTCCCACTGGCCTTCCCTGTGTCTGGGTGGCCCATTGTTTATAATTACATGTGTACACTGTGACAGTGCAGTCATTAAATTGGGAACTGGACTTCTTTGACAACTGCAGTAAAACTTGACAAAAGATGAATGTGATTTTTCTTTGTTTCCCTTCTTCTTCTTTGACTCATTTAAACATGTATTAATTAACTTGTTCTGGCAAGTGTTTAGTAAACATTGAACAAGGGCATTTCTTTAGTGGTATAATTAAAATTCCCTTTTAAAATGTTTTGCATGATATTTTATGCGCAATTTGACTCAAGTAAACAGAGGTTCTAATTAAAGTTTTTAAATGAAGGCAATCAAAACTGATAAAACATCCAGCAACCCATTCAAGCACGTTGTCTTGCTGTCTAGCGGGAGTTTAATTTGATGGTCAGTTAACATTAGTCTGAATTAGTTTAGATGTCCCCACCTTCACAAGCCCCCTTCTACTTTAGTTTGTCTCAGGGAATATAAACCTTTAAGTGTTGTAGTACCCCTTCAATTTTTAATATAACATTTATTCGATTAAATGTCTTCAAGTTATTTCACCAAAATATCATGAAGAGCATTTAAATTAGGTTACGAATCTTCTGGAAATGAAGTGTTACATAAAACACATGGAATGAATGAAGCTATCCAACACGTGGAGCTTTGATTATTTCTTTCCCATCATAACTTGGTGTAAAGGGTGGCACCTCTGTAAATAGTTCTCTCCTTTTGGGTAGGAAAAGCCATTGTAGCTTTTCAGTGTTAAGAAACAAAAATCCAAAACACATTAAATATCTGGATCCTTCTTTAACATGCTTTCGTGTGTGTGTGCGGAAGGAAAGGTGTGTGTAGTACGAAAGGTGAACAGAGATGGAAAAGAATTCATTTTGTCTGTAAATGCATTGATTGACCCGAAGTGAAAAATATTTTAAGGGAAGCTTCAAACTCCCCATCTTTAAATTATTCATATTTTTTCCTTTTAGTGACACTGTAAACAACTCCAAAAAGCAAAGCTTTGAATACAAGACTTGTTGGTTATTAATAAGTGATTTAGTGGCTTTCAGGATCACTGACATCTCTAATGTTCTTTTTGAATTAATGGGGATTAAAGCAGATTCCTCCCAGTCACTTTCCCCAGACGTCCACTTTCTGCACCTGAGCCGGCCAGAAGTGGAAGCAGAAAGTTCTCTCTGGCTCCCAGCCATAGAGCTGAATTCTGCTACCCTGCGGCAGCAACCTCTCCTGCTTTTGCACAAGTAAAAGCAAAATAAAATGTAACCCCGACTCTGGGAGCATCTGCCTAACACTGGGGTTTACTTAAAGCCCACTGGGAAAAAAGAAAAAAGAAAAAAGAAAAAAAAAGCCCACTGGGCTCTCAAAATAAGCTACTTTTCCAACATGGTGTTTTTTATTGTACTAATAAAGGTGATATTTTGGTCTCCTTTGTTTTATTTCTTAATTTCTGTGAAGTTTGCGAGATAAAGAGGAGGGCTATTTATCAGGTGCCTCCACGGAGACCCACAACTTGAAGGAAATCGAAGCCCATTGTATCAAGTCACCTGCCAATTTCTCAAAACTAATAAGTATTTATGCTGGGGTACCAATGGACTAACAGGCTCTGTGCTTCTACCCATGGTGCTGTTCTGTCTCTGGTCCACCAGTCCCAATTTCTCATTTGAGAAACAGAAGCTCAGAGATGTGGAGTAGCCTGCCTGAGATCACATGGGAAGTGAGAGAGAGAAAGACAGACAGACCTCAAACCCAGCTCTTGTGAATGCCACTATGACAACATCATCAGTCTTTTTGCTTGTATTCATTCTACACTTCCATGCCTTCTCGAACCAAACATTCAGAAGAACTGGACCTTCTCTTAATGATGCAGGCCATCATTATAAATATTCATGTGCTGGGTCTCTTCCAGGGCTGTGCAGTATTGATATGTCCACTCGCACCACCATCAGTCACATCATCACTGATTCACGTGTTTAATCAGTCTTACATTCAGTGGCGCATGCATTCATCCACACTCTCACTCATCTTACAAACGTTTATGTCACGCCACTCTCTGCCGGCAGGGTTTTGGCATAGGAGCACTGCACGTGGCCAGTCCCCACCGCCGGCCCCAGCGGGGACCACTCCATCCTCAGTCCTCCTGCCCAACACCTTTCAGCCACCTCTCCCACTGCTGTTGACAGTCCAGCCTCCAGCGCTCCTTACCTCATCCTTCTAATTTGCTGAGGATTTAGAAACCTGATGATAGACTTGTTCAAATTTTTGTCTGAAACGAGAGTAAATAAAACCTAGATGCTGTTTCCATGAGCAAAATAATAATGAGGTAGTGAATGTCTTCGTTAAAAAGGAGCCTGTGGATTAGCTGGATTTTATCCAAGTTCTGCCGAACGCTGGCTGTGCAACCTCGGGCCAAGCTCCAGTCCCCCTCGCCTGTGCTTCTCATCTCTAAAGTGGAGCATGGCAGGGATAGTCTGCATCTCAAAGGGTTGTTGTTTAAGATCTACGTGTTCCCAGAGAATTTATTCCACTACCTGGCACGTGGCAAACGCATGTTTGCTGTTCTGACTTTGCTGTTGTGCCTTTTACCTCTCAGAGACTGGTACTGTTATATTTTTAGGGCGTCGTGAGAACTCTATTCTAAGGTCACAGCTATACCGAGCCCTTATCGCAGGCAGCAGCCTGGCCCATGACTCCTCAGTGCATCTGGAGTGAGAGCTCTGGAGTCCGATGTCAGGGCTAGGGTCAGGCTTCTTTACACACCCAGCACATGACCTTGGGCAACTTACTCTAGCTCTTTAAGCTTTAGTTTCTCAGCAGCAGAAATTTTAAGAATCTTACCCACCTCACAGGATTGTTGTGATAATTAAGTGAAAACACATTTGTGATGTGCTTAGCACACCATAAGCTCAGGGGTGGAACATGGCAGATTTAGCTAGTATTATTATCTATGACTTCGTGTCATTGATAAGAGGCTAAGCCATATTGGCAAAAGTAAATACACCTTTACTCCTCATAACACTTTATACAAGTATGAGCCTTTGAAAATCATCTCTGATGGGCCTAGTTCCCTCATGACTTAATGGTAAACCCAGCCACGTGATTCATTTTGCAATGTAATAAAGTCAAATCTATTTGAACTCCTCACACCCAGGAAGGTACTCTGTCTCCTGCTGCCCCATAGCCCCCAGCAGGTCCTCTCAGGCTGCCCTCCATTGATCTAGTGAAGGAAGAACAAACTCACAGGCACCATTCCCACTAGTGGGCAACTGGGTTTTAACACCTCACAGGCTTACTTAAGCTTCTCTGTCTTAAGTGGCTATGTGGCCAAAGGACATAACGGAGCTGCCAGAGAGCCTAACTCACAAGCAGGAAGTAATATGAAACCAAGGCTTTCATACATTTCTGCAATTAGACAGATAGTTTGCTGCAGAAATGTTTAAAATTCATGCCATGAATAACTAACTAATTAAAGGTATAACATGTTTTCTCTTCTCTTTTGGTCTCATGAGTAAGTCTTTTGGGAAAAGACAACATCCACAAGCCCAAAGGCACTCAAGATGCAGGCAGAATAGATAAAGGAATGAAGCAAGCGGGTTTAGGAAAACCACAGTGAAAGTGAGCCGGCAAATGAGTGGCAATTAAACCCAAGGCAGGGCGTCAATCAGATCCTGGGGAAGGGCCCGCCCTGCATCCAGAGTCAGCGCCCTCCCCTCTGGAAATGAAAGTGTCACCAGATCTTCTGCGGTTGCAAGTGAATCCAGAAATGGGCCGCCTGTACTGATCTTTCAGACTAGCGATTGCTTTCAATTTCTTAATTGTAAGAGAGGAAATAAAACACAAAAGAGGCAAACTGGCCTTAACACGGTCAGTGAGTGTCTTCTCCTAAGATGTTCTTTAACAGTTTAGATAGTTGTGTCCATCTTAACAGCTAACACCTCACATAACTTTATTCATTTTATCCTCACAGCCCACCTACGAAGTGAGAACTACAGTGTCACTATCATCCCATTTTAAAGATAAAGTAATTGAGACATACATTGGTCCCCTACTTGCCCAGCCAAGGTTGGCCAGGATTGAGCATCTAACCCAGACACATGGAGTACAAGAGTCTGTTCTTAAATATATTCTGACATCTCTCATGGTAAAATAGAGTGGACTTTTCCCCTCATGTGACAAAAGACTTTGTCTTTACCCTCTGATTCAAGTCTTTGGGTTTTTTGTCCCGAGTGAATATTTCAAATTAAATATTCCTTGAGACTCAATTATATATAAAACACCGTTTTCTGTGCTATAACACATTTGACTTTATCTTCATTAATGCAATGTGTGGAATATGATTTTAGAATGAGGGTAATACTGTTGAATAGCTTCATTTGGAAATATATCAGTTTGCAAACAGATTCACAAATTATTCACAAATACAAACATTTACACACACAAAAAAAAATCAGGCATCACTTGATGGCTGTTGCCATAATGATTCATTGGCACCAGAGAAATGCTACATGATGAGAGACGCCAAAGCTGTTTGACACATTTCAGTGGAGTTCATTACACACACGAAACGGAACCAATTTTACTCAACAGTGACTTTGACATTTACAGAAAAATGAAATGGAAGTTTAGAAATGAAGACTTCATGTGAAATCTCTACCAAAATGTTTAATTGGTTCTATCCATATGTCACCACTTCTAGAAGATCAGCCATATTCTATAGACTTATTTTTATTTACACCAGGTGGCAAGCTCTTCAAAACAAAGTTTCTTAGATGATCAGAAAATTGATCTTGAACTAACTTAATTGGCTGTAAAACTCTTCTTTCAGAATATGGAATATATATATTTTTAAAGATTTACTTGTAGGTAGACACAACCCCTTGTCTTTACTCAATTTAAATAATTCTTATATCACAGTTCTGTTTCTTTAATTTGTTCTGTTCTAGGTTTTAATGGAGTCAAGAACATCCTTGCCCCATTGTACCCAAAGACAGGGTGAGACTAGAGAGATTTCAGGCTCAGTGTTGGAATACAATGGGGTCAGAAGGAATGCTAAATAGTTGTAAATAATGAGCTGTTTTCTACTTTCTTTATGAGATATTATGAGAAAATATACCAAGACTTACTACGGGATTTATGATACATATGCTAAAAGCATTGCTTAATGGGTTATGCCAATGGGTTAGGATGACTTATATGTAGACAATATTTTCAGAAATGTTTTTCTGTGAGCAGCATCATGCAAACTACTTTGTTATAGTATTTATATAGAGCACTATTTATTTGAAGAAATAATTTCATAATAGATTTTAAAACATTCTCTATGGTAAAAGGTTAAAGTATATTAATAATGTTGCTTTATTGAATGTTTACTGTCCTTTCAGTGCCAAAGTTAAGGCTCTGCATACCAAAGAATGAATGTGTTTGCTTAAATTTGTAAGCCCAGATAGCATTATAGTAATATCGCATTGATTAGAATTAATCAAGAATATCACAACAAATGCACGCTAGTCTGAATTCTACAGCTTTAAAGTATTTATAGCTTTTAAATCTGTCTAATGTTTACTTATTTGTCTGTAAATAGTATAATAGAATAAGCATCTCAAAACTCAATAATACAGTGAATCATTCAGACTGTTATCAAACATAAGTCATTAGAGAAGCAATTCAATCAATAGAGAAGTTTTCTAATTAGCATATTAATTATTTGCAAATAAAAGGTGATTTCAAAGTACTTTAGGGAACTTGAAGACATTGTAGTTTGTCTTCTCATTCTATTTATCTCTATGAAATATTTTTGCATTATTAATATCCAAAAATCTGGGGGAAAAGGTTTTGCTAATCAAAGGAAAACTCTAGCCCAGTTTCTGCATTAATTATCACATACTCTTGCTTGACCAGGCGGTGGAGCAGTGGGTAGAGCGTCGGACTGGGATGCAGAAGACCCAGGTTCGAGACCCTGAGGTCGCCAGCTTGAGCGCGGGCTCATCTGGTTTGAGCAAAAGCCCACCAGCTTGAACCCAAGGTCGCTGGCTCCAGCAAGGGGTTACTCGGTCTGCTGAAGGCCGCAGTCAAGGCACATATGAGAAAGCAATCGATGAACAACTAAGGTGTTTGTTGCAATGCGTAATGAGAAACAAATGATTGATGCTTCTCATCTCTCCGTTCCTGTCTGTCTGTCCCTGTCTATCCCTCTCTCTGACTCTGTCTCTGTAAAAAAAAAAAAAAAAAAAAATTATCACATACTCTTAAATTGGTAGAACCTGAATTAATGAGGCCCAGACTCCTCCTAAATGGAATGCATTAAATAAAAGTTGGACTTGACTAGACACTTACCCCTGTGAAGATTGAAGCATATATGCATATTGACTGTCAGGCAAATTTTCAAAGTGTGTCATGTTAATGCTGTGTGTGCTTTGCCTGCTACCCATAAATATCCTGATTACCTTCTATACATCACTAAAAAAAAAGGCTTTTGCAAAGATTTAAACTATTTTTCTGTATTAACCGCCTTTGCGTATCAAATTTTATAAAATACCATCAATAGCCTATAAGAAATAGAAACTTAAAAAAAAAAAAAAAAGATCCCAGCTAAAAAAAAATAAAAAGTAGGGATGTGGTCTATTAAGTAATCTTTTAGCTCATTGCTAAACTGTCATTAGGTAATCTGAGTTTTATTTTTTATCGAGTTTCAGATCTTTCTAACTGATTTGTTCTTAACACCATGAGGGGATGCAGGCAGAAAGGTACAATATATAAATATATTTTGTTTTATATTTTTTCCCCTTCCACTATCTAATCTTTTGGTCCTTCCCTTATTGACTCACCCTGCCTGCCATTGTAAACTTAGGTGTCTGTGCATGCCCTTAGGTCTTTGTCCTTTGGGTTTCGTTCTTGACATCTTTAAAATAAGCTAGCCCATCTGATCACTACTTGCTGTGTGGTTCTCCTGTATTTTGATGCTTATACTTCTCAAAGTGGTCTTCCCTTGTCTGAACTACGGCTATCCGGCACCTTAAGCATCCTGGTGTGTTTGTTTGATCGATCGATCTAAGGTCGTGCTTACAGTATGAATTTCTGTTTTTTATTCCATTCATTTAGATTAAGTAAAATCTAAAATATGTATATCATTCATTTCAACTACAGCACATTCTTATCCTATATAACATTAGAATAATGTCAGCCTGTTAATCACTAAAAGAAGTGCTTGTCCAGTACCAAGGGCAAAATTACAGAGTTGAAGCTAGCTCTGAATAAAGATGGTTTTTAAAACCTTAACATGGCAAGACAGGGAGGAGAAAATCACACAGATTCTGTAAATGAGTCCACCCGCCGGTGAACTTTTCTTTTGCCCTTCAGTATTCTTCCTCATTCAGGCAGTGGGCAAAAGCTTCTGCTTCCTCTGGTTTGCACTATTCCTGTGAAATCCTCCACTGAAATCCACACAAGGAAAACAATTAGCAAATAGACTAATTCTGATTTTTAAAGTGCTTCCATTTCTTAGTTTTAAAAGAATTTGACTTGCTTGGAAATACTTCTTGAAAAATAAAAAATAAAAACTACGTAAGCCTATAGGGAAACTATGCTATCTTTTGCAGACTTTTGTATTATGCTATGGATGGATTCTATATATACAATGCAAATATAGTAACAATAATAGTAATAATAGTAATAACAGCTAATACTAATACTTTACTAAGTGCTTTGCCTACAATGACTTATTTAATCCTTACAAAACCCTATGAGGTAGTAACTGTAATTATCCCCACTTACAGAAGAATAGACTAAGGTACAGTGAGATTAAGCAATTCTCCCAAGTTCAAAGAAACTAATAGGCAGAACGTGGATTTAAACCCAGGCAATCTGTCTCCAGCATCGATAATCTTAACCACTGAACAATCTTGCCTATTAAGAAGTATTAAATGAGAATTGCAAAGTTACATATTCAATGGTTTAAAGTTTGGTGGGCATTTTTTAACTATAGAATTTCACAGAGAAATATATCCCTCTAAAAAGCTAACACCAAATATGAGTGGACCGTGCTAATTTTAGTAATATTGTATATGGAGTTTCAAAGATGGACACACCCAGCCACATGATACAAAAAGAGATGAGGTAGTCTAACCAGGTGGTGGCGCAGTGGATAGAGCGTCGGACTGGGATGTCGAAGACCCAGGTTCGAGACCCCAAGGTCGCCAGCTTGAGCGTGGGCTCATCTGGTTTGAGCAAAGCTCACCAGCTTGGGCCCAAGGTCACTGGCTCAAGCAAGGGGTTACCCGGTCTGCTGAAGGCCCATGGTCAAGGCACATATGAGAAAGCAATCAATGAACAACTAAGGTGCTGCACGAAGAATTGATGCTTCTCATCTCTCTCCCTTCCTGTTTGTCTGTCCCTATCTATCCCTCTCTCTGACTCTGTCATAAAAAATAAAAAAAAAGATGAGGTACAGCAAAACTAGAGGTTCTAGCATACTCAGAAACACTGCTTAAATCTGCACCACTTTAAAAGCTCATTACCAACTTAGCAAAAAAAGAAAGAGAGAAATGCTTGACATTTTGGTATCTGTGATATTAAAAAGAACTAATATTTAATATTCAAGTGGTAACAGCTTGTAGAGTTTGCACACAACTCCCACAGGGATAGATTTTTCTTTAAAATGGCCTTTAGGAGTCTGCCTCT